>NC_083342.1:62212705-62447351 GCF_019175385.1 Lycium barbarum | reverse complement strand
TTTAAAATCTAATCCGGAATGAATAGTGACTGAAGTGCACAGTGGTCGTAAACCCAGTTTACGGTCCGTATTCCAGTTTACGGGCCGTATATCGTGGTCGTATTTAAGCATGTCTGTCACACCCTAATCTTGATCAGGGTGTGATGGGCACCCGACCTTTATTTAAGGCCGAGCGAACCCGCAGACACTTATTACACAAATAATCTCTTTGGACTCTTAAATCAAATGCAAATGAAATTCATAGTAAATGCTTTCAGAATATTTTTCTCATCTTTCTTTAATCAAATAAAATCTGTAACCACATGGACTTTATAACATAACACAAAATGACACACCGGCTGATGGAGCCGCTTACAGACTGACTTCCAATACCCACAACTCTGTCTGCAAAGTCTCTAACATTAATCAGAAATCATAACACATATACTCTGACTCGGCAGCACTCCAGGAGCAAGTGGAGCTTGCCAACGCCGCTGGAACATCATTCATATTGACTTCTACTCATCTGGGTGTACCTGCGCGGCATGAAACGCAGCCCCCGAAGAAAGGGGGTCAGTACAGAATATGTACTGAGCATGTAAAGCATGAAATACAGAGAACAGAACCATAATCGAAACGAACAGTACAAGAGTGAGTACATTATCCAGATTTCCAAAGCGCTTATTTTCCAATCACAAATCGTATATGCAGATGTCATATGTCAGAAAAAGTACAGATCCAGAATATCAGAATGATTGTTTCCCAAGCACAGATCATATATGCCGAAGTCATATGTCAGAAGAAGTACGGATCCAGAGTGTCAGAATGTTTGTTTTCCAGACAAAGATTATGTATATCAGGATCTTATATCGTATGTGTGCATATAACAGATCCCGGACCTCTCGTGAGGGACGCGGTGAACAAAATCATATAACAGATCCCGACCCTCTGGTAAGGGACGTGGTGAACAGAATCGTCATATGCCAAAATCATATATCATATATGCATGTAACAGATCCCGACCCTTTAGTGAGGGACGCGGTGAACAGAATTATCAATGCATGTCAGAATCATATACCATATGTGCAGATAACAGATCCCGGCCCTCTATTGCGGAACGCGGTGAACAGAATCATCATGTACCATCCTGGCCGCCATCCCCATATCATCATATACAGATATACATATAACAGAACCCGACCCGCAAGGGAGAGGGACGCGGTGAACAATGCAGAGGAAGGCACACGATAACAGAACCTGGCCCGGGACGCAGTGAATAACATACTGATACTTGCATGAACAGAGTAGTGCGAATCCATATGCACACAAATCCAGACTCGATAGATACATACACTTACCGAGGTTCGAAGGATCATAAACACGTTTCAAGTCAATCGAAGTTAGTATATGAAAGTTACAGACATTTTTACCACAGAACTTTTACGAACATTTGAAAGCAAATCCGAGATCTTTTACGAAAGTTAGGGACATTTTACTACAGAAACCTTTTTGAACGTTCCAGAAGCTATTTTTAGAAAATCAAAGCAACAATCATATTAGGTACCTTTTGAATATCGTTATGGATCGAATCAAATAAAGCTTTTGGAACCATATGTACGTTTCAAAATAAATCAAAGACTCAACGGAATAATCAAACGTGCTATCAAAATCTAGACATTATTCATACCAATATCCCTCGAATACCATACGGAAATATATCAAACAGAACTTCGGACATTAACACATACAAAACTCTTTTAGGAACAAAACTCTTCATGCTCATCTCGTTGTTCAATCCTATAATAAGATCGATCATATGGAATATACTCATATCAAGAAGTGAATAAGAATCGTAAACAAACTCAGAATCAAAGAATAGAGTAATCCCCAGAGTACATATCATACTTTATTTGGCTCTAGGACATGCCAAAAGAAAGAAAGGGTAAGCCTTACCTGTTCGACCGCTTATAAGCTACGCTTATTCGTCCAAGCTTGTAAGTATACATTTAAAAGTAATTTATGCTAATGTTAGCCTTTTCGTCGCATATTTCAAATCATACTGTTTTATATTCTGCCGAAAATCGGGCAGCATCTCCCCTGTTTATATGCCTAGCCCGAATTCTCAATTCAGCAACCAAAAACAATACCAACATTAATCATAATATTTCCAATACCAACGTATGCCATAAAACAGCCCACACATTATTTTCTAAATTCCTCAACCAACCAAATTTGCGATATAACTATTTAATAATTTTATTTCCGTAAGGGAGTCGAAATTAATACTAACAACATCAATAACGACATCCTCCACATTCTACAAGTTGAATACATTTATTTTCATTCAAAATTCTCTTCAAATCTCATTCCATAATTCACAACGCCAACAAACGAATTTATCACACTATTTTCTCCGTTCTAGTTCGGTAGAACTCTAAATAAACTTATTAGCAATGAAAAGGAACCTTAATCTTACCTCAAGTGTGCAGCCACCACGTCCACCCCCTTCATTTTGGTTGATTTTTAGCTCAAATTAGAGGCAACGCAACATAGAACACTTTTCTCTTCACGGGCTTCGGGATTCGGGACTCATATTTTGGTCAAAATTGATCTTTTCTCTCTAAGCTCTCTTCTATCTTTTTCTCCAGAATTTTCAGGGTGTTTTGTTCTGAAAAATGAGGAGAAAAGGCTGATATATCACTTAAATAAACATGTCATGGGCCTAACCCGGTTGGGCCCGGATTGGGCCTAGCCCACTGATCTTTATGCCTTCAAACTGTAGACCCACGACCTATGGTCGGAAAGATAATTCAATTATCTAAAACTTTTATTTCTTGGTAGTTTTCCAAATTCCAAACTTATAATACCGTTTTTTCCCCTCGAAGCCAGATCACCCGAAAATGTTACTTAAAAATATTTGTTTGGAGGACTTCCACTTTGATTTGGCTCAAGGGTCCTTCTTGAGTTGTGTTTAACTTCACATATGTGATTCATATAACTTTTCAAACGTCCATATCTCCTTATCCCGACGTCGACTGTGGACCCACGACCTATGGTCGGAAAGATAATTCAATTATCTAAAACTTTTATTTCTTGGTAGTTTTCCAAATTCCAAACTTATAATACCGTTTTTTCCCCTCGAAGCCAGATCACCCGAAAACGTTACTTAAAAATATTTGTTTGGAGGACTTCCACTTTGATTTGGCTCAAGGGTCCTTCTTGAGTTGTGTTTAACTTCACATATGTGATTCATATAACTTTTCACGTGTTCCTAAAAAATCTTGATGTGTGGGCCCCACCTCCGCTTACGAATAATCCGACGTACATAAAAAATACGAAATATAATACTATCAACGTGAGTTTAAATTATGTAGTAACAACGTGATTGTCAATGTTTGAGGAAGCACGTGTCACGCTCAGGCTCTGAAAATGCGGGGTATAACATCCTTTCCCCCTTTGGAACATTCGTCCTCAAATGTTTAAACTAAGTTCGTACTCTGTCCATAATCCCATTCTCGGGTACATCCATTATCGGATCATCCTTCTTCTAATACTATCGTAATTGATGCATTATTGCATCATCTTTTTCCTACAACCTGGTCATTTAGTTGTTCGTCTCTTGCTGTTTTGTAGTCTCCCTTTACTGGTTGTTCATTCCATAGTAAGCATCGTAGTTATTCCAATATCTTGTTAATGTTTGTCCCCTTCACCGGAACATCATTCAATTCCTTTTCTTCCTGATGAATTATTTTCAGTCCAATCTTGAAAGATACCCTGCAATCACTCTATTCTTTTGCTGACTGACCCTTATATCTTATTGAATTCGCTTCTACAAAAATTCTCACTTCAAATTACATCTGTTTTTCATGTCTGAGTGCGTTTTGAATCTTTGCATCCTATTCACTCGCTTTCTCCTTATGATTCTTACCTTACGGTGCCTTCCAAAACAAATCCACACTTCGGTCTTCAATCCTTACTTTTCAATTTTAAGCCCAATACGTTTCTTCCATCGATTCACTCAATGTCCGTACTGAAATAGATAACGATAATAACTATATCATTTCCGTATAACTCTCACTTTTTGTTTTAGGGTCTATAATTGTCACATCCTAGGATTTGTCGTTCCAATCTCTACACTTATACTTTCCTTACTTGCTTCCCCCCTTTTAAAGTCTTACTTATAACACTCATAAATCCATTACCTCATCTCCGATCTTGAATTCATGTACCCCTTTCCTCAATTCCCTTTTCAAACTACATAATATTCATGCCATTTCCCATAATTTATAGTTACAGTACTTTATGTGCGAAATCTTAACATACTCATCTTGCACTAACGTAATTCAATAGTACAACCAATGTTGCAATCTAAACAAAGGATGTATTTTACTTAACTCAACCGTTAATTATGGGTCAATGTTTACCTCTGCTCCAATTAACAACTTTGTCCCATGGGGATACTTAGAATACTAGTATGTCAAACCGTTTGTACCCTCCGTGTAGTACCATTTATCCCATTCTTCAATAATCAGCATTCACTGGTAGCGTCATCTTCCCCTTTTCTTTCCATCACCGTTATTTCTATCTTTCCCGTAATTGACTTACGGTAACCATAATTGCATTTCCCTTAAGCCGCTATCTGTCTTATCAAGGATCTAAGTCTCATGTACAACTAAGACCCCTTGTGCGTCATAGTCTTTTATTCTTGTGTTGTACTCAGAATTGATTTCAACGACAATCATAATCATATCTTTACTTGTTATTGGTGATATCCTTACTTTATCGCCTTATTATCACGTGGTGAACTCGCAACTCATAGCCACATCTTTCTTTCCAGCTTATTTCTTTAGGTACTTTACTTGTTCTGTCTTAGTATAAGGTATCCGTAGGAGATGCATCCTCCTTTTTCTCATAATATGACTACTTCTTAGGCTTGTGTACTTCGCCTGTTTCCTTTTCTTTCTATATCCCTCGACACCAGTATACTTGTCTTTAATTTCCTTGTATTGGCGATCGTTTCATCAATTGTTATTACTTGTTGGCTCTCCGGCGTCACAATTATAATTGGGCATAGCTTCACGTTGATAGTTCATATAATTCCATAGCGTATACTCTCATATTCAGTATAATTAATGGTCCATGAACTATTTTCTAATACCCGGCGGCCTCTTTTATTTTCCGACCATAAGAACAGCGTTCTTTCTTTTCTTCGAAAAATTACTAACTACCAATCGTTGTCACTTCGTTATAATAGTCATCATCCAAAATGTCCTTTGGATTTGTCATCCTCTCCATTATCCCTTGTGAACTTAGCTTGTACACCTTTCTTGCTCTCTTGGTTACTTGCGCTTTATTACCCTATTCGATTGGTGCCTTCAATATACCATAGCACCGGTTACTGGGGCATACATGCCCACTGATACAATCACATGTAGAATATTGTACGCATTCATATATAGGTATATATATAATTTCTACCATCTCGCCTACAAAACATTTTCAAACGCTATTCAAACTTATCCTAATTTCAAAGCTGAGATGCACTTTCTATCTCTTCACCAATCTAGTCTGCCTCGTCCTACGCGACCTCTTATGGTCTCCAACCATCCCGTATACTGTGATTTCCCTTAGGCTACTCTAACTTCTCATTTGCCTCTTATGTCTCAATTTATAGGACCTTTAGTTCACTTCCCAGGGGGTTACTCATCCCAAAATTTCTCCCATCTTAGCACGCTTAACCTCGAAACTTCGATGGAATCCGGTGCCTTAATGCTGATATAATTGCGTCCACTTCCTCGCATGACCTTTATTACATGATCTGGAGCAAGTCGAAGTCTTACAGATTCCGAGACCTCCTCGTAACACGTCCTTTCCTTTACAATTACTATTTTACCCCTTTTCAATCCTCAATATTCACCTTTCACTTTCGTGTAGTTACCTTCGTCCCAGATTCCTAGATTCCCCATGGTAGTGATCGCGCCTTCATCGCCCTGCCAAATCCGTAACCTTTCTGAAACAACTCACCCCACTTATCATCCATTTACAATATTTACTTTCCACGCTTCTTTCCTGTTAGATGTACCTAACTAAATAGCCTGATTTTGAAAAACTCTAACAGAATCTTCTTTACCATTCTTACTATTCAGAATCTGCACACAACAAATACCAACAATGCGTCACAGGGCATATATTTGTGTACGACATATTCCAGCCACCCAGGGCTCCCAATTTCAGGTAACAAAACAAATATGTTCCAACTTACCTTTATGACCATCCATATCATCACTCAACTTCTTCCGTCGTATGTAAGGCTTACATACAAGGAATCTCATTTCCTATGACTTGGCTCTATCGCACGATCTGAGACAGAAAGAAGGTCAACAATCCCTAGATTCCCTGCAGCCTCCTGTTTATAAATGTGGCCGGCTTCACACCCATAAACAGGACTCTGCTGGACAAGACTTTGCAGACAACCCCTAGGACAACCTGCTCTGATACCACTTTGTCACACCCTAATCTTGATCAGGGTGTGATTTTCACCCGACCTTTATTTAAGGCCGAGCGAACCCGCAGACACTTATTACACATATAATCTCTTTGGACTCTTAAATCAAATGCAAATGAAATTCATAGTAAATGCTTTCAGAATATTTTTCTCATCTTTCTTTAATCAAATAAAATCTGTAACCACATGGACTTTATAACATAACACAAAATGACACACCGGCTGATGGAGCTGCTTACAGACTGACTTCCAATACCCACGACTCTGTCTGCAAAGTCTATAACATTAATCAGAAATCATAACACATATACTCTGACTCGGTAGCACTCCAGGAGCAAGTGGAGCTTGCCAACACCGCTGGAACATCTTTCAGATTGACTTCTACTCATCTGGGTGTACCTGCGCGGCATGAAACGCAGCCCCCGAAGAAAGGGGGTCAGTACGGAATATGTACTGAGCATGTAAAGCATGAAATACAGAGAACAGAACCATAATCAAAACGAACAGTACAAGAGTGAGTACATTATCCAGATTTCCAAAGCGCTTATTTTCCAATCACAAATCGTATATGCAGATGTCATATGTCAAAAAAAGTACAGATCCAGAATATCAGAATGATTGTTTCCCAAGCACAGATCATATATGCCGAAGTCATATATCAGAAGAAGTACGGATCCAGAGTGTCAGAATGTTTGTTTTCCACACAAAGATTATGTATATCAGGATCTTATATCGTATGTGTGCGTATAACAGATCCCGGACCTCTCGTGAGGGACGCGGTGAACAAAATCATATAACAGATCCCGATCCTCTGGTAAGGGACGTGGTGAACAGAATCGTCATATGCCAAAATCATATATCATATATGCATGTAACAGATCCCGACCCTTTAGTAAGGGACGCTGTGAACAGAATTATCAATGCATGTCAGAATCATATACCATATGTGCAGATAACAGATCCCGGCCTTCTATTGCGGAACGCGGTGAACAGAATCATCATGTGCCATCCTGGCCACCATCCCCATATCATCATATACAGATATACATATAACACAACTCGGCCCGCAAGGGAGAGGGACGCGGTGAACAATGCAGAGGAAGGCGCACGATAACAGAACCTGGCCCGGGACGCAGTGAATAACATATAGAGACTTGCACGAACAGAGTAGTGCGAAACCATATGCACACAAATCCAGACTCGATAGATACATACACTTACCGAGGTTCGAAGGATCATAAACACGTTTCAAGTCAATCGATGTTAGTATATGAAAGTTACAGACATTTTTACCACAGAACTTTTACGAACATTTGAAAGCAAATCCGAGATCTTTTACGAAAGTTAGGGACATTTTACTACAGAAACCTTTTTGAACGTTCCAGAAGCTATTTTTAGAAAATCAAAGCAACAATCATATTAGGTACCTTTTGAATATCGTTATGGATCGAATCAAATAAAGCTTTTGGAACCACATGTTCGTATCAAAATAAATCAAAGACTCAACGGAATAATCAAACGTGCTATCAAAATCTAGACATTAGTCATACCAATATCTCTAGAATACCATACATAAATATATCAAACAGAACTTCGGACATTAACACATACAAAACTCTTTTAGGAACAAAACTCTTCATGCTCATCTCGTTGTTCAATCCTATAATAAGATCGATCATATGGAATATACTCATATCAAGAAGTGAATAAGAATCGTAAACAAACTCAGAATCAAAGAATAGAGTAATCCCCCGAGTACATATCATAACTTATTTGGCTCTAGGACATGCCAAAAGAAAGAAAGGGTAAGCCTTACCTGTTCGACCGCTTATAAGCTACGCTTATTCGTCCAAGCTTGTAAGTCTACATTTAAAAGGAATTTATGCTAATGGTAGCCTTTTTGTCGCATATTTCAAATCATACTATTTTATATTCTGCCGAAAATCGGGCAGCATCTCCCCTGTTTATATGCCTAGCTCGAATTCTCAATTCAGCAACCAACAACAGTACCAACATT
Organism: Lycium barbarum; assembly: GCF_019175385.1. Lineage (NCBI taxonomy): Eukaryota > Viridiplantae > Streptophyta > Magnoliopsida > Solanales > Solanaceae > Lycium > Lycium barbarum. Next base: position 62,438,850 of record NC_083342.1, on the reverse strand, counting down.
AATCATAATATTTCCAATACCAACGTATGCCATAAAACAGCCCACACATTATTTTCTAAATTCCTCAACCAACCAAATTTGCGATATAACTATTTAATAATTTTATTTCCGTAAGGTAGTCGAAATTAATACTAACAACATCAATAACGACATCCTCCACATTCTACAAGTTGAATACATTTATTTTCATTCAAAATTCTCTTCAAATCTCATTCCATAATTCACAATGCCAACAAACGAATTTATCACACTATTTTCTCCGTTCTAGTTCGGTAGAACTCTAAATAAACTTATTAGCAATGAAAAGGAACCTTAATCTTACCTCAAGTGTGCAGCCACCACATCCACCCCCTTCTTTTTGGTTGATTTTTAGCTCAAATTGGAGGCAACACAACATAGAACACTTTTCTCTTCACGGGCTTCGGGGCTCAGATTTTGGTCAAAATTGATCTTTTCTCTCTAAGCTCTCTTCTCTCTTTTTCTCCAGAATTTTCTGGGTGTTTTGTTCTGAAAAATGAGGAGAAAAGGCTGATATATCACTTAAATAAACATGGGTCATGGGCCTAACCCGGTTGGGCCCGGATTGGGCCTAGCCCACTGACCTTTATTCCTTCAAATGTCTATATCTCCTTATCCCGACGTCGCCTGTGGACCCACGACCTATGGTCGGAAAGCCAGATCACCCAAAAACGTTACTTAAAAATATTTGTTTGGAGGACTTCCACTTTGATTTGGCTCAAGGGTCCTTCTTGAGTTGTGTTTAACTTCACATATGTGATTCATATAACGTTTCACATGTTCCTAAAAAATCTCGATGTGTGGGCCCCACATCCGCTTACGAATAATTTGACGTACAAAAAAAATACGAAATATAATACTATCAACGTGAGTTTAATTTATGTAGTAACAACGTGATTGTCAATGTTTGAGGAAGCACGTGTCACGCTCAGGCTCTGAAAATGCGGGGTATAACAATGTCAAAACCAGAAAGGTAAGCTGAGGATCATGGCGATTTACGATTACAGTTTACGGTCCGTATATCAATTTACGGTCCGTATTCCAAGTCGTATTTAACCATTTGAACATTTGGTAGAAAGTTGATGTTTTGTGAGTTGGAATACGACCTGGTGGTTTACGAGCCATATACCACTTTACGGTCTGTATTTCACTTTACGACCAACTGGCCAAAGTGGAAACCTGTAACTTTCAAGTCTTTAAAACCTATAATTAGCCATTGTGGAGCATCACCTATCTCTTGTTTCTATTGCCTTTAGAATCTTACTTTAGGCCGGCAAACGTCGTTCCCTTCGCATTAAAACATCGTATACTCGTATTCTTCGTTAGTCTATTCGTTGTACATTCACGGGGAAATTTCCGAGGTGTAACACACACTTGCGATAAATTCGTCTCGCAACAACAGGTTCTCCGACCAGAGTAGAAACTTAGAAAGGCTTGGACAAAGATTAGGGCTTAATGCCAAACTTATCGGCAACATAAGGAGTGATATAAGTTAGCGTGGAACCCGGATCAATCAATGCATAGACATCATAAGAACAGATGGATAAAATACCTGTCACAACATCCGGGGATGACTCAAGATCCTGCCGCCCTGTGAGTGCATAAATACGGTTTTAGCTGCTGCCGGAACCTGACACCTGACCTCTTCCCCTACCTCTACTGGCTGGAACTAAAGAAGAACCTTGCCCAAGAGGGCGAACAAAAGATGAAGAACCTGCTATCGAACCTATCGGCTGAGCCGGGCCTCCTCTATTGCGAGATGGACAGTTTCCCATAATGTGATCAGGCTGCCCACAAAAGTAACACACCCCCATGTCTTGGCGGCACTGGCCAAAGTGGCCCTTACCGTACTGATCACAACGGGGTAGTGGGGGCCTTGCTTGGCTTGATTCTCCCCTATAAGAAGGAACTGGTGCTGTGAACTCTGACTCAGTCCAGAATAAGTGGGAGCAGCTGAATAACCTGCGGATCTAGATCGCTTATAACGGCCCCTATTCGAGTCTTTCTCAGTCCGCTGTTGACGTTCAAGGCCCTCCAAATTCTGAGCATACGCCTGGATACGAGCAATATCCATGCCACATTGTAATGAGGCCGTTATAAAATCCTTAATCAAGTGAGGCCCAAGTCCAGTCACGAAACGGTGTACCCTATCTTCCATGTCAGCCAACATTGTCAGAACATATCTAGCCAAGGAGTTGAACTTCAAACTATATTCCCGGAAGCTTATATTGTTCTGGCAAAGTAATAGGAACTTATCAGCCATAGCCCGGCGAACCTCAGCGGACAGATAATGATCTAAAAAGGCTCTGGTGAATTCGGACCATACCGCTGGAGGTGCATTCTGCCCTCTCGACTATTTCCAGGACTCATACCATACTGGGGCCACATCCCACAGTCTATAAGAAGCTAGCTCCACTAATTCTGTATCAGAAGCATGCATTACCTCAAAGTGGGACCCATTCAATCTACAAAGTTCTGAGGATCATCCTTCGGGTTTGTCCCTGTGAAAATCGGAGGGTCCAAAGTAAGAAAATCACGCACGCGGGAACTAACAACCCTGTCCGGATGGCCAGCCTGCCGCTGAGTCTGAGAAGCCACCATTCTGGTCAATAACTAGACTGCATCTCGCAAGTCCTGATATGGATTAATAGGGGGAGGAGCTGGAGGCTAAGGAACCGGAGGGTCTGGAGCTCTATCATGCTCTTCAGCAACTAATGGAGTAGAGGTAGCATGCGTGGGAGTAGCGCTCTGAGCCTCGCCATGCCCTAACTCGGCTGGGGATACTCCGCTCGGGAATTCCCCTGTCGCGTCTCATATTTTGCTGGCCTTCTTCTTTTTCTGAGGCATCGCTAAAATTTAAACAGGAAAAGATTAGATAATGTCATCCTTACTTGGCTCTATTGCACGATCTAGATCATGAAAAAAAGTGTCTTCCTAAAAGCCTTGTAGCCTCCTGGCTATGGATATGGTGCACGACATACCAATAACCAGGACTCTACTGGACACGACTCATAGACATTCTAGGACTGAACTACTCTGATACCAATTTGTCACACCCCGACGAGGAGTATGACGGGCTCCGCCCCGTAGACTTGAAACCACCCGACTTTACAGTTACTTTGACCGTCATATGTCGTAACTCAAAGAACACCTGTACGAAGAAAAGGCCCAGCATAGAAATATCCGATAATCTAACATATCTGTGCATATGCAAACTGGCAAGGTCGCTACAACATCACGAGTATCATAAAGCCGGCAAGGCTCACAGGAAAGTATTACAGACCAAAACAAGGCTAACGTGACCATACATAATATATACATACCCCACTATGTCTATGAGCCTCTAAGAGTGTACGTCTGAACATATTTACACTTGCAGAAAAGTACCAAAAGATAGCAAGTCCGGGATAGTGGCACTTGCTGACACCGCTGAAGCTAGAAAATCGTACTGCGATCGCTCCTCAATAACCTTGTCAGAGCCCGCAGCACGAAATGCAGCGTGCCGTGCAATGGGACATCAGTACGGGTAAAAGTACTGAGTATATAAGGCTGGAATCAACAACATAAGTAGGATGGAGATATAAAGAGAATAGAAGTAACCTGCCATCTGAGAACGTACAATATACAATGCATGAGTTTAAAAATCAGATGCAAATATATGTATGTATATAAATAGTATAATCATCATAACGTACCCGGCCTTTTCAGGAGTCGGTGTATAACGTACCCGGACCTTTCGGGACTTGGTGTGTAACGTATCCGGTGCTTTTCGGGACTCGGTGTGTAACGTACCCGACACTTTTCGGGACTCGGTGTGTAATACCAACTGATCAGTGGTTGCACAATAGGTGCCGTATCCGGCCGACTATAGCGCGGCTCGATGAGGTAAAATAGTGCATACATATATATATACAATGCATAATAAGCCAATGAAGAAACAACGGTGTTTCGGAGTGACATAAGATCGTAACCTCCAAATGAATTATGAAATTCGTGTCGAATCCAAGGAAATAACTTAGTGATGATAAACATGATAATATGGTAAGAATAAATCAAATAATTAAGGCATTACGGTTTGAAATACATAGCATAGGAATGGAGTGAATTTGTTACGGAACGCTCATGTTCATATTGTAGTTGGATTCGTGCCAAAGAAAGAGAGAAACGAACACCTTACATACCTTATTCGTCAAACCACCACTTAAAGGATCCTTTACTCCGATGATCGCCCCTCACCCGAACCTATATAGCGAGAAATACATCTTTAATCATACTTTCATCATATTTCCCTTCAGCTTATATGTACTAGTTATCGAAGACTAATTTGGGTTATGAAAATTTGGGCAGCATCTCCCCTATATTATCTACTTCCTCCAAATACCAAAACAACTCCCAAAAAATAACAACAATAACAACATCAACAACAATATCATTAATATTCTGCAAGATAAATATGTATAATTCTATCCAAAACTCCCTTCAAACTTCAATCCATAAGCCAACAACACCAACACAATAATTATAACCCTTATCCTCGTAAATATTCCTAAATCAACGTTAGTAAAGAGAGATTCACACCTTATCCTTATTAGAAGAGAAAGATCTTCAATATTACTTTAGGTCCAAGCCAACTCCAACGCAAAACGAAACTATAATCGTGACTACACGCTATCCGGACATCGATTAGTACTCCGTCACTCAAAATTACTCAAAATCCTCACTTTGTGATGTATACAAGCTCTCATATGTTTGCTGAGATTTCTGGAATATTTGGGGAAATTTTTATGGAGGAAAATGGGGTTTTTACCCTTTATATATTGGATTAGAGTCGGTGCCATCCTTCTGCGCATTCGCGCTGCCTTGGGGCGCGTTCGGATAGAGTTGGCCAGCGCTACTCTGTGCGTTCGCGCCACCCTTTGGTGAGTTCGCGCAGGGTCAAGTCTTGCACTGACAGTCCGTCTTAAAATGCTTATAATTCTCTATTCTGATGTCAAATCGATGCGCGGTTTGTTGCGTTTGAAACTAGACTTCCCGACCTTCAATTTAGCCTTTTGTTTCATTTCAAAACTCCTCATATAGCATATGATATTCCATCCTCAAGTAGGGCCAAAATTACCCCTCCTATTTCCTCAAAAATCCAACAAACTTAATTTCCTTGATACACTTGCCCTCTAATCCTTCCGCAACTTATTATATGGACTTAAACCCGCATAAACATAAAATAAGCGCATCTAATCTCATATATCCTTGGAAATGTCCATACTTAAAATAGCCAACACTAACGAATTTCAACGTACCAAACTACGGGGTTTAACAAGTACGAACAGTGTACTGAGTATGTAAGGCATGGATAATATCATAAGAGACATAAAACACAACATGAAGTAAAGAGATAACCTGTACATCTGATTTCATCTTAAGGCAGATATCAAGCATGTTAACTTTAACTTTTAACAACATTATAAATATATACCAATAAACTGCTCGACTATATAGGTATGGTGTTATCATCACTAGCCCGCGTCCGGGGCGTAAGTTGCCCACTGCAGCCGTGTGTCTGTCCTGATAATACATCTCTATCGCACGATCTAGAGTAAGAAGGAAAGATGACATCCTAAATGTCCCGTAGCTTCATGTTTATAGATGTGGTGCACCACACACCGATAAACAAGACTCTACTAGACACGGCCTGTAGACATTCCGAGGATGAACCGCTCTGATACCACTTCTGTCACGACCCAACCAGAGGGCCATGACAGGTACCCAGTATTGAATACCGAGCACCCCTTATCATACTATCTATCGTTCAACCTATACTGTCATGACTCAACCAGATAGACATTTATCATACTTGCATTTAGCATATTAAGGGCTTTTATAGTACAAGACAAAACGCTGTATAAACTGTCACATATGATATCACACACAAGCCGGTCAGGCTATCGTAATGCAGGAAATTGCCAAAACGTAATCCACACTGACATAACTGAACGATGACCACCCATGACCCACATATTGTTTACAGGCCTCTAAGAGTAACAACAGTGTCATATGGCGGGACAGGGCCCCACCGTACCCTAATCAGACATATATATATATATATACAACAGAAGGATCTGTACCAAAAGTATAGGCTCCGGAACAAGGGAGGTCTTAAAAGTAGCAGAATGGATGTCCTAGGCTGACGGGTCACCGCAACGAGCGTCTGTACCTGCGGGCATGAAACGCAGCCCCCGAAGAAAGGCGGTCAGTACGGAATATGTACTGAGCATGTAAGGCATGAAATACAGTAAAAAGGATCATAACTAAAACAGAGAATTACCAGAAACAGGTATGACTGTTAAAAACATCAATACACTTGCCTTTTGAAATGAAAATCATGCATGTCAACATCATATATCATATATACATATAACGTGTCCCGGCCCACTAGTGAGGGACTCGGTGAATAGAGTCATCATATGCCATCCTGGCCGCCACCCCCGTATCATCATATCATCATGTCATCATATATATATATATAACGTGCCCCGACCCTCTAGTGAGGGACATGGTGAACAATGCAGTGGAGTACGCACGAGAACGTGTCCTGGCCCGGGACTCAGTGAAGGACATATTGAGGCATGCACGAGCAGAGTAGTGAGAAACTATATGCAAATAAATCAATTTTTAAGACTCGATAGGTAAGTACACTAATCGACACTTGAAGGATCATAAACACGTTTCGAGTCAATCCGAGTTAGCATTAGAAAGTTATGGACGTTAACCCTTGTAGAACCCTTTTTGGAATAGGGACTCTCTATGCTTTGCTCGTTATTCAATCATACAATAAGCTTGACTGTACTAAGTAGGCTAGTGTCAAGAAGTAAATAAGAATCGCAAACAAGCTCGGAACTAAAGAATAGAGTTACCCCAACATGCGTGTCATACCTTACTTAGCTCCAGGACATGCCAAAAGAAAGAAATGGTAAGCCTTACATACCTTGCCCGCTTCCTAAGCTAATCCGAACTTAAGTCTCGGCTTTCCCAACACAACACAAACACCTACACGGCTACAACTCAACACACATAGTTTCATGAATTTCATCCATTTCTACACACTACAACATGCACAAATCATCCATGACACACGAAAGAGAAGATTAAACCTTACCTTTTTCCACTTATCTTCTTACTTGGCTAGAGTTGTAAATTGCACAAATGAATGGTTTGATTGCTCCAACAACTACTCCACGTTAGTAAGGACCTTCCAATTGGTTGAATTACTAGAAGAAAATATTTTTTTGATCAATTTTTCATGGGACCAATTTCAGCTAGCCTTGGCCGAATGGTTCCCCCCCCCCCCCCCCCCATTTTTTTTTTCCAAGTGTCTTCAAGTTTCTAGAGTTGGAAAAGATGAATAATGAGTCTTGCTTGGTCATCACCCATCTATATATATATATATATATATATAATTACATGGCCCATACAAAGTTAACACATGCCCCACCTCATGGCTTGAAGCAATTGGCCAAGGCATTGGTGGGAGCCCACACCAAGCCACACGACCACTTGTGGCTTTTTTTGTGGTTCATGAAGAATTAATTTCCTAATTCCAAATTTTCCCTTAATATTCCATACCAATAATATTCCTAAGTAACTTGTGTGTTAAACCAAATCGAAAGTATCGCCTTGCCCTTAACTTATCACGATTTTCTTGAAATATCTGAATGTACAAAATACGGGATCTAACATCCTCCCCCCCTTTAAAACATTCGTCCTCGAATGTTAAACTAGTCTTATGGGGTCTTATAAACACTTCGGGGGAATCTCATTTATATCTATCGCATACAGTTCATTTATCCATCAACATAACCAATTTAGGAGTTTAGATTACCTGTCGGTATAGGAAACAACTGAGGATACTTCTTCTTCATCTCTTCTTCGGCTTCCCAGGTCATCTCCTCCCGGTTATTCTTTCGCCACAGTACCTTAACAGAAGCCATGTCTTTGGTACGTAACCTTCTCACTTGACGATCCAGTATGGCTATAGGTTGTTCCTCGTAGGATAGCTCCTCTGTCACCTGGATATCATCTACGGGAAACACTCTGGAAGGGTCCTCGATGTATTTACGAAGCATAGACATGTGGAAGACTGGATGCACCGCGCTTAAATCAGATGGTAACTCTAATTCATAGGCGACCTTGCCAACCCTACGGACAATTCGATAAGGTCCGATATACCTCGGGCTGAGCTTTCCCTTCCTGCTGAATCTCATTATACCTTTCATGGGTGACACTTTCAGAAATACCCAATCGCCAACCTGGAACTCTAATTGTCGGCGTCGATTATCGGCATATGATTTCTGTCGACTCTGAGCTGCTAGTAACCATTCCTGAATGAGTTTCACTTTATCAACTGCCTGCTGAACCATGTCCTAGCCAATTAACTTGGTTTCGCCAACGTCGAACCAACCAATCGGTGACCTGCACTTCCTACCATACAGAGCCTCATACGGTTCCATCTGGATGCTGGAATGATAGCTATTATTATAAGCAAACTCAATAAGTGGAAAATGATCATCCCAGCTACCCTTGAAGTCAATAACACAGGCCCGTAGCATATCTTCTAACGTCTGAATAGTACGCTTGGCCTGTCCGTCAGACTGCGGGTGGAATGCGGTACTAAGACTTACCTGGGTCCCCAATCCTTATTGAAATGATCTCCAGAAGTTAGTTGTAAACTGAGCACCTCTGTCAGATATAATAGATGTGGGGACTCCATGAAGTCTTACTATCTCCTTAATATATAACCGGGCATAATCCTCAGCCTAATAGGTGGTCCTGACTAGGAGAAAATGGGCGGATTTCGTCAGTCTATCAACAATAACCCATATAGAGTCATACTTCCGTAGAGTGCGCGGTAAACCTGTAATGAAATCCATATTGATTACTTCCCACTTCCAAGTCGGAATCTCCATCTCCTGTAACAACCCACCAGGTTTCTGATGCTCGATCTTGACCTGTTGACAATTTGGGCACTGAGCAACAAACTCTGCTATGTCCCTTTTCATACCATCCCACCAATACAAGCATCTGAGGTCATGATACATCTTTGTTGATCCTGGGTGGACGGAATAACGGGCATAATGTGCTTCTCCCATAACTTGTCGCCGCAGCCCCGCGACTTCAGGTACACATATTCTGCCTTTATGAAGTAGCACCCCATTAGGTGTAATCTCGAATGGAGTCTTCTCCTTTTCAAGGGCTGTGTCTCTATACTGTGCCAAAACAGGATCCTCATATTGACGTCGCTTTATTTCTTCCATAATAGAGGATTCAACAACTCCTCGGACAGAAACCCCAGTGTCTCCAAAATCAGCTAAACGGACTCCAAGACTAGCTAGCTGGTAAATCTCACGAACCATTTCTTTCTTTCCGAGCTGCACGTCCGTCAGGCTGCCCATAGACTTACGACTGAGTGCATCTGCTACTACGTTTGCTTTTCCAGGGTGGTATAGAATATCAACATCGTAGTCCTTCAGCAACTCTAGCCACCTTCTCTGCCGCATATATACTGAAGGCTCTTGTGATCCGTATAAATATCGACATGGACGCCATACAGATAATGCATCCATATTTTTAAAGCATGAATTACTGCTGCTAGCTACAGATCATGAGTAGGATAATTTCTTTCATGCTCTTTGAGCTGCCGGGAGGCGTAGGCTATAACCCTGCCATGCTGCATTAATACACAACCTATCCCAACACCGGAAGCATCACAATAAATGGTATAACCGTCTGGTCCCTCAGGAAGAGTCAGAACTGGAGCTGTAGTCAACTTTTCTTTTAGCAACTGGAAGCTTCGTTCACAAGCATCAGTCCACTGGAACTTGGCTGCCTTCTGAGTCAGCTTCGTTAATGGCGCTGCAATCGAAGCAAACTTCTCCACAAATCTCCTATAATATCCTGCCAACCCCAGAAAACTACGTACCTCAGTAGGGGTGATCGGTCTCGGCCAAGCCTTCACGGCCTCAATTTTTTGTGTATCCACCCGAAGGCCATCAGCTCCAATGATATGCCCCAAAAATGCCACTGAAGTCAACTAGAATTCACATTTAGAGAATTTAGCATACAATTTCTGGTGCCGGAGTACCCCAAGTATCGCCCTCAGATGATCTGCATGCTCCTCTTCTGATCGTGAATAGACTAGGATATCATCAATAAATACAATTACGAACATATCTAGGAACGACTTGAATACTCGGTTCATCAGGTCCATAAATACTGCTGGGGCGTTGGTCAACCCAAAAGACATCACCCTAAACTCGTAGTGCCCGTATCGGGTCCTGAATGCAATCTTTGGAATATCTGCCTCTCTTATCTGCACCTGATGGTAGCCTGACCGCAGGTCTATCTTCGAGAAACACTTAGCGCCCTGCAATTGGTCAAATAAATCGTCGATCCTGGGGAGGGGATATTTATTCTTTATAGTCACCTTGTTCAGCTGCCTATAATCAATACACATCCGTAGTGATCCATCTTTCTTCCTCACGAACAATACCGGTGCTCCCCAAGGTGATGTACTGGGCCTGATGAAGCCCTTTTCTAACAAATCCTTCAACTGCTCCTTCAATTCTTTCAGTTCTGCAGGTGCCATTCTGTAGGGAGGAATATATATAGGCTGAGTATCTGGCAGCACATCTATCGTGAACTCTATCTCCCGCTCAGGAGGAAGACCTGGAAGCTTGTCTGGGAATACATCTAGAAATTCATTGACTACCGGGACCGATTGAAGAGTGGGTGCCTCTACTTTCGTGTCATGCACACGAACCAAATGATAAATATACCCCTTCTTAATCATCTTTCTGGCCTTGAGGTATGAAATAAACTTACCCCTCGGCGATGTTGTACTTCCCATCCACTCTAAAATGGGTTCTCCTGGAAACTGGAACCGAACTACTTTCTTCTGACAGTCGACGTTGGCATAACAAGAAGCTAGCCAGTCCATACCCATAATAACATCAAATTTAGTCATATCTAGCTCTATCAGATCCGCTTTGGTGCAATGGCCACATATATCTACGGAACAATTTCTATATACTCGGCTTGCTATAACAGAATCTCCTACCGGCGTAGCTACCTTGAACGGTTCTATCGGTTCGGGTTCTATTCCAATTCTACTAGCAACCAGGGAGGAAATATATGATAAAGTAGAGCCCCAATTCTACTAGCAACCAGGGGGGAAATATATGATAAAGTAGAGCCTGGATCTATCAATGCATATACATCTCGGGAGAAGATCAATAATATACCTTTAACTACATTTGGTGACGCCTCATGGTCCTGTCGGCTGGCCAAAGCATATATGCGGTTCGAAGGACCGCTAGAACCGGGAGCTCCGCCACGACCTCTACCGCGGCCTACTGGTGTCGGCATACCCCGCTCCGTAGGCCGCATAGCTACAGAGGAGGAAGATGAACCAGCAACTGACCCAGTGGGCTGGGCTGGACCACCTGGACTACCCCCAAACGGACACTCCCTCATGATATGGCCTTGACGGCCACAAGCAAAACAAACACCGGTAGTGAGACGGCATTCCCCCAGATGGTGCCTGCCGCACCGAGGGCACTGAGGCATCGGTGGCCTCGTCTGACTGAACCCTCTGCTAAACTACGAACCCGTATCCCTGGAGCTCTGACCAGTTCCTAAATATCCTGTGCTATCAAGTCTCTTACCAGTAAACTGTGGGGGTGCACTCCGTGCTGGCTGAGAAAGATGCCTGGTATGCTGTTGAGGCTGCCCGCCTCGAAACTCCCCGGAATAACTAGCTGATCTAGCCCTCTTGGGATGGCCCTTGTCACGATCTCTATCAGGCTGGCGTCCTCTGTGTCGATCCTCCATCCCCTGTGCATACGCCTGTACCCGAGCGATGTCCATCCCTGGCTGGGAAGACACTGCCATGCAGTTATCAACCAGATAACGATCCAATCCCATCACATATCGATGCATCCTATCAGTTATATCAGCTACAATAGTGGGTGCATATCTAACCAAGGAGTCGAACTCTAGGCTGTAATCCCGAACACTTCTGCCCCTCTGTCTCAACTGTAGGAATCTGTCAACCCTAGCTCGCCGCACCTCGGGAGGAAGAAAGTGGCCGAGAAAGGCCTCTGTAAATTCAGCCCACACCGTAGGGGGAGCACCCTCGCCCCTAGACAACTCCCAGGACTCATACCAATTAACAGCCACATCACGCAACCGGTATGAAGCCATCTCGACAGACTCAGTCTCAGAGGCTTTGATTAGCCTCAGCGTACGCTGCATCTGTCGAATAAACTCCTGGGTATCCTCCTCGGGCTTTGACCCGTAGAACTCTGGAGGATTACAAGTCAAGAAGTCACGAACCCTTAAGCTGTCATGTCTATCCACATAATCACCTCCTGGCCCAGGCCTGCGAGCCTGCCCCGCTACTGATCTAGTCAGCAACTGTACTGCCTCTCTCATAGCTCTATGCTCCGCCCGTGACTGAGGAGCTGGAGGCCCAGGTGCTGGAACCTCAGGGACCGGCGGTGGAGCCGCCCCCTGACCTGGAGTTGTCGCTGCCCTAGGTTCCTCTGGAAGTGGCGTTGTCGAAGAACTCGCAGACTGGAGCACAACCTCGGGTATGATCTAGGCGCGGGCCCTAGTAACTCTACTAGGCTGGCTAGTATCCCCTGCTGCTGATTTGCCCTTCTGGGCAGCGGTCGCTTTCTTCGGAGGCATCGCTGTGAACATAGCAATTTATTAGAGAGGAACCATCCTGATAATACATCTCCATCGCACGATCAAGAGTAAGAAGGAAAGATGGCATCCTAAATGTCCCGTAGCTTCCTGTTTATAGATGTGGTGCACCACACACCGATAAACAAGACTCTACTAGACACGGCCTGTAGACATTCCGAGGATGAACCGCTCTGATACCACTTCTGTCACGACCCAACCAGAGGGCCATGACAGGTACCCACTATTGACTACCGAGCACCCCTTATCATACTATCTATCGTTCAACCTATACTGTCATGACTCAACCAGATAGACATTTATCATACTTGCGTTTAGCATATTAAGGGATTTTATAGTACAAGACAAAACGCTGTATAAACTGTCACATATGATATCACACACAAGCCGGCCAGGCTATCGTAATGCAGGAAATTGCCAAAACGTAATCCACACTGACATAATTGAACGATGACCACCCATGACCCACATATTGTCTACAGGCCTCTAAGAGTAAGAACAGTGTCATATGAGCAGAGTAGTGAGAAACTATATGCAAATAAATCAATTTTTAAGACTCGATAGGTAAGTACACTAATCGACACTTGAAGGATCATAAACACGTTTCAAGTCAATCCGAGTTAGCATAAGAAAGTTATGGACGTTAACCCTTGTAGAACCCTTTTTGGAATAGGGACTCTCTATGCTTTGCTCGTTATTCAATCATACAATAAGCTTGACTGTACTAAGTAGGCTAGTGTCAAGAAGTGAATAAGAATCGTAAACAAGCTCGGAACTAAAGAATAGAGTTACCCCAACATGCGTGTCATACCTTACTTAGCTCCAGGACATGCCAAAAGAAAGAAATGGTAAGCCTTACATACCTTGCCCGCTTCCTAAGCTAATCCAAACTTAAGTCTCGGCTTTCCCAAGATCTACAACAACGTCAAAAGATATCAAACATTAGCTATAGGTATTTAGGAATCCGGTTCTAAACTAGCAATCCACCTACAGAAATTTGGGCAGCATTTCCCCTATAAATTCAACCATCACCGAGAATTCAACTCGGCCAAATCGTCAACAACAATAGCAACAACCATATTTTCAACTTCAACAATTAATTCAAAATGCATTCTAACGTTAGCAACCCTACCTACATAATTCGACGGCATTTCATTTACATTCAAATCAACCACAACAACACAATCCGCAATCTTCCAAACTCAATAAAAACAACAACAACACATTCCTTGCTCCCAAGTTCATGAACTACACCAACAATTTACACGTTAACAACTTCATTCTCATGATTACAAGAAACCATATTAGAATCACATTAATTCCTACAACAACCCACAAAAAATTACAACGCTAACTTGAACCATCAAACCTCCATTTGCATCATAGAATCCACAACAACAACAACTAAAATGCTAAGTAAAATTAATTCATCCCTTCTACACAACACAAACACCTACACGGCTGCAACTCAACACACATAGTTTCATGAATTTCATCCATTTCTACACACTACAACATGCACAAATCATCCATGACACACGAAAGAGAAGATTAAACCTTACCTTTTTCCACTTATCTTCTTACTTGGCTAGAGTTGTAAATTGCACAAATGAATGGTTTGATTGCTCCAACAACTACTCCACGTTAGTAAGGACCTTCCAATTGGTTGAATTACTAGAACAAAATATTTTTTTGATCAATTTTTCATGGGACCAATTTCAGCTAGCCTTGGCCGAATGGTTCCCCCCCCCCCCCCCCCCCCCCCTTTTTTTTTTTTCCAAGTGTCTTCAAGTTTCTAGAGTTGGAAAAGATGAATAATGAGTCTTGCTTGGTCATCACCCATATATATATATATATATATTTATATATAATTACATGGCCCATACAAAGTTAACACATGCCCCACCGCATGGCTTGAAGCAATTGGCCAAGGCATTGGTGGGAGCCCACACCAAGCCACACGACCACTTGTGGCTTTTTTTGTGGTTCATGAAGAATTAATTTCCTAATTCCAATTTTTCCCTTAATATTCCATACCAATAATATTCCTAAGTAACTTGTGTGTTAAACCAAATCGAAAGTATCGCCTTGCCCTTAACTTATCGCGATTTTCTTGAAATATCCGAATGTATAAAATACGGGATATAACATTGACAATGCCTCTGTGGGCACATAATATGTATGCTCATACCTATCAATGATGGTCGTGCATATATATGAGTGTGTATATAACGCTTGATGTGTGTGCATATATAACGCCTGTAAGCCTCTACGACATCTCGTCATATCATATTGGCTCTTCTGTGGCCATAATCAATATCATCATCATAGTAGTAATGCGTATATAACGCCTATATTTCTTCTCATACTTTACATATATCTAATATTCGTATATAACGCCTGATGTGTGTGCGTATATAACGCCTTCTAGTCACGGGTCAATGTACATAAATATATAATGAATATGATGCATGACTAAGCTGTATGCACAGAAATGGCTACATAAGACTGGACCCATGAATAGAAGGATTGCTCATAAAGGGGGTATATGAACATCAAAGACTGAAGTACTTCTAATGCTTCTAAGAGTAGAATAATATGGAAGCTCACTTACTCGCTTGTTGGATCATATCATAGGAACATGCCAAAACAAGAAAGGAATGACCTTAACATACCTGGAAGTATACTTAATCGTCCAACTTCTACCTCTCGAACTTGCAAGTCTACAATTAAGGTGACATAGGGCTTAATTAGGCTATTTACTCCGCTTACTAACCATCCTCAAATAAGTATAAAGCTCAACGAGCTATAGGAAATAATTTCCTTTGTAAGCTTACAACTCTTCAACTTCTCATTCGATCCCACATCGACTACAATACTCACATCAACAATGACAACACACACACACACACACACACACACACACACACACATATATATATATATATATATATATCAAAATATACGTATACCCGTTTCCAATCATCTCTTAAAATAACCCTATATCACTACATTTCCCTTCATCAACTTAACACTTCCACAATGTCCTCTCTTTACTTAGAATCACGAAAACTTTTGATACTCAACTTAAATATAAGGGTAGAAATCATTTACATACCTTGAGGGGTCAAGAATCCCAAGAATAACTCCAACTTCAACTCCCTAAACTTTACAACCTTGAAGAAACCCTAGAAGCAACCTTTCTCTTCACCATCTCGGGTTTACGGGGTTCTGGTCTTGTCAAATCTTCACTAATATGATGAAATATATTAAGAGAGAATTTATTAGGGTTTTCGAATTGAGAAGGAAAAATATGAAATAGGGTCATGGACCACCTATTTATACTTGGACGCCAAAAAGGCTACAGCGTCCGATTCGACGAGCGGGTTGACGACCTGTCGCCATGTCGGCCTGTGCCTGCAGATGCATGGCTGTGGGATCCTGTTGACGCCGCACGTCGACGGTCCGTCGAACATGTCGATGACCCCTCGACGATGGCTGGTGTCCTGCAGATTTTCTAATTCAGTTCAGATCGCATCGATTCAATTCGTTCAACTTCTAACTCTATAAATTGACAGGAATATCTGCTGGTACCCTCGTACACGGGGTAAGACATTTGTTCCTCCAAATTCGGGCTCGAGTCTCTATTCCAAGGGTATACCCGACTAGGAAACCATAGGTTCTACTACTACGAACACGAGGGGTGTAACATTCTTTCCCCCTTAGGAACATTCGTCCTCGAATGTTCGAACAATCCTGGGTTATAAAAATTGGGCAGAGTTTCCCCTATACTTATACCAATCTATCCTACACGCAATAACCCAAAATATTGCCACACAGGGCCACATACTTTAACACACAAAGCCATGGCCTCACACGACCAATAATGATAACTGAAATGAAATATTACCTGTGGGTGATAATGCCTCAGACCGAACCTCCTGTACTACTGGAAACAAATGCGCGTACTCAGTCTTTATTGCCTCTTCCACTTCCCAAGTCACTTCCTCAACATTCTTATTCCTCCACAAGACTTTAACTGGAGCTACATCCTTGGTCCGCAACCGATAGACCTGTCTGTCCAATATAGCCACTGGAACTTCTTCGTATGATAACTGCTTGGTCACCTGAATGTCATTCACTGGTACCACTCTCAAAGGATCTCCGATACACTTACGAAGCATAGATACATGGAATACCGGATGTACCGACTCTAACTCATAAGGAAATCCTAGCTCATATGCAACCATGCCGACTGTACGAATGATCTTATATAACCAAATATATTGAGGGCTCAACTTACCCTTTTTCCCAAACCTCATCATTCCTTTCATAGGTGAAACTTTCAGGAACACCCAGTCGCCTATCATGAAATCTATCTTATGTCACCGATTATTCGCATAGGATTTCTGTTGGCTCTGAGCTATTAGCAACCTCTCTAATCACTTTCACCCTATCAACTGCTTGCCGAATTAAGTCTAGGCCTAGTAACTAATTCTTCTCGACATCAAACCACCCTATGGGCGATCTTCATCTCTGCCCGTATAAGGCCTCATAAGGAGCCATCTGAATACTGGAATGGTAACTGTTGTTATATGCAAACTCAATAAGAGGAAAATGATCATCTCAACTGCCTTGAAAGTAAAGTACATAAGCTCTAAGCATATCCTCAAGGGTCTGTATAGTACGCTCTGCCTGTCCATCTGTCTGGGGGTGAAATGCAGTACTAAGACTCACCTGAGTCCCCAATCCTTGCTGAAAAGACTTCCAAAATTTGGCTGTGAACTGTGCTCTTCTATATGAAATAATGGTTGAACGAACACCATGAAGTCGTGCAATCTCCTTAAGATAAAGTTTTGCATAATCCTCGGCTGCATAAGTAGTTCTGACAGGCAAAAAGTGAGCTAACTTTGTGAGCCTATCAACTATGACCCATATCGAATCACACTTCCGCTGAGTGCGGGACAACCCTATAATAAAGTCCATATTAATTACCTCCCACTTTCATGTCGGAATCTCCATAGCCTGCAATAGACCTCCAGGCTTCTGGTGCTCTATTTTTACCTGCTGAAAATTTGAACACTGAGCAACAAATTCTGCTATATCTCTTTTCATACCATCCCACCAATAAACTTCCTTGAGATCATGGTACATCTTTGTTGAGCTTGGATGAATAGAATAGAGGGAGTAATGTGCCTCCCCCATAATCTGCTGATGGAGTCTTGCAATATTAGGGACACACAATCTACCTCGATACCTGAGTACTCCATCACTTGTGATCACAAAGGGTGTCTTTTCTTTTTGAGGGACTGTATCTCGGTGATGAACTAAAACATGATCCTCATACTGACGCTCCTTTATCTCTACTACCAAGGATGATACTGCTGTGTCTTGAATAGTAACTCCTGCATCACCTGAATCTATCAATCGAACTCCGAGGCTAGCTAATCGATGAACCTCACAAACCATTTCTCTTTTCTCTGGCGACACATGTGACAAGCTACCCATAGATTTACGACTGAGGGCATTGGCTACCATATTAGCCTTCCCAGGATGGTACAAAATATCCATATCATAATCTTTTAACCTCTCCAACCATCGTCTCTGATGCAAGTTCAAGTCCTTCTGCGTAAAGATGTACTGGAGACTCTTATGATCAGTATGAATATCAACATGGACACCATATAAATAGTGCCTCCATATCTTCAAGGCATGAATCACTGCCGCTAACTCAAGATCATGGGTTGGATAATTCTTCTCGTACTTCTTCAACTGTCTAGAAGCATAAGCGACAACCTTACTGTGCTGCATCAACACACAGGCCAATCTAACACCTGAAGCATCACAATATACCACATAGCCATCTCCTCCTTCTGGAAGAGTCAAAACTGGTGTTGAAGTTGACTTATCCTTCAGTGTTTGAAAACTCTGCTCACAAGCATATGTCCATTGGAACTTAGCTGATTTCTGAGTCAATTTGGTCAATGGGGCTGAAAGAGAGGAAAATCTTTCTACAAACCTTCTATAATATCCTGCCAAGCCCAAGAAACTACGTATCTCCGTTGGTGCCATATGCCTTGGCCAATTCTTCACAACCTCAATCTTCTGGGCATCCACTCTAACGCCTTCCTCTGAAATAATGTGACTCAGAAAAGCCACAGAGTTCAACCAGAACTCACACTTAGAAAACTTGGCATACCACTCTTTACCTCGAAGAATTCCAAGTACTACCCACAGATGTTCTGCATGATCGGCCTCTGACGGCGAATAAACCAGAATATCATCTATGAATACAATCACGAACAAATCTAAAAAGGACCTGAATACGCGATTCATCAAATCCATGAATATGGCCGGGGCGTTAGTTAGCCTGAATGACATAACACGAAAATCATAGTGGCCATATCTTGTCCGGAATGCCTTCTTCGGAATGTCCTTTTCCTTGACCCTGACTTGGTGATATCCTGATCTCATGTCTATTTGCGAGAAATATTTAGTGCCTTTCAACTGATCGAATAAATCATCAATCCTTGGGAGCGGGTACTTATTCTTTACTGTCACCCTATTCAATTGCCTATAGTCAACACACATTCGCAAAGAGCCATCCTTGTTTCTCACAAATAACACCGGTGCTCCCCACGGTGATGTACTAGGCCTGATAAAGCCCTTCTCGAGCAAATCTTTCAACTTCTCTTTCAATTCTTTCAACTCTGCAGGTGCCATCCTATAATGAGGAATAGATATTGGCTGATTGTCTAGCAATAAGTCAATAGAGTAAAATCAATCTCCCTTTCTGGGGGAATGCCTGGAAGATCATCTGGAAATACTTCTAGGAACTCATTAACCACAAGAACAGACTGAAGAATCGGCGACTCTACTTGCACATCTTGAACTCGAACTAGGTGAAAAATATACCCTTTTCTGATCAGCTTCTCTGCCTTAAGGTTGGAAATAAACCTACCTCTAGGCGAAGCAGCATTGCCCTTCCATTCTAGGACTGGCTCACCTGGAAACTGGAATCGAACCATCTTTGCTCTAGAATCAGCATTAGCATAACAAGAAGCCAACCATTCCATGCCCATAATAATATCAAAATCAATCATATCTAACTCAATTAGATCTGCTACGGTATGGCGGTCACAAACTATAACAACACAGTCTCGGTATACCCGCCTAGCTATAACCGGATCACCAACTGGTGTAGACATCACAAAAGGTCTAATCAACTCGGGCTCTATCCCAAACTTTCCAGCAACAAAGGGCGTAACATATGATAAAGTGAAACCTGGATCAATCAGTGCATAAACATCATGGGAGGAAACTGATAATCTACCTGTAACAACATCGGGAGACGTCTCGTGGTCTTATCTACCAGCTAATGCATACACGCGGTGCTGAGGACTGCTCGAGCTGGATGCTCCATTCCTCCCCCTACCTCGCCCTGCTGGCGTCCAAAAAAATTGCCCTGAAGGGCGCACTGTACGACCAGCGATGTCTATTCCGCCGCTCCGTTTGGATTCGATATGACATTTTGATTTGTGCGACCGCTTAAGACATATTTTGATATAACCTATGTTGATATGACTTTTATGAAATTCTGAAATACGTTCGGATTTGGTAAATGAATATGTGATTTGGTCTGGGTACCCAGGTAGGGTGCCAGTCGCGGCCCACGGGGCTGGGTCGTGACAGTTAGTGTCGGTACCAAAAGAAGTCTGTACCAAAAGTGGACTCCGAGTCAAGAAGGAGTACTCCGAAATAGCAGAGAGTGAAGCCTACAGTGGAGGATCCCCAATATCTGTACCTGCGGGCATGAAACGCAGCCCCCCGAAGAAAGGGGGTCAGTACGAAATATGTACTGAGTATGTAAAGCACGGAGTACAGAAATATGGGCCAAAACTGAAAGCAAACCGGATATCAAAGGGAGTACAAATCAGTATGTCAAAATCCGTATAAAATCATATACATATACATAATGCAAACGAAATCATGCAAAAGCTCAAGAACGTGGTCGCCACTCCGACGCTGGCGCCACACACAGCATAACACCAGAAGGTTTCAAATCTTCGTACATCCCCGAACACAAACATAAGTGAGCGTATCGCATCACTAGCCATATCACAGCATAACTCCAAACGGAACCCGGCCCTATGGCGAGGCCTCGGGAACCGTAACACAGCATACGGCCGAATTATCATAGGGCGCGCGAATCATAACCGGCCCGGGAACCGGTGAACGAAGTCATAGTAAGGCACGAGCGGAGTCGTGAGTGAACAAATGCAAATCATATTTCAAAATAGCCTTTCAAAACATAATGATTTCATAAGTCATTTCATAGTACAAAATAACCGAATACTTAGTCGATACAAAGTTTTATTTCACAAAATGTTTCCAAAATGGTACGTATGGCTCAAAACGTAACTTAGCATATCATAATATTCAATACATATCTCGTGGGAGGAAGTTCCAAAACCGAAAGTATCATATCAAGCTTTATTCAAAAGGACAGCCAAATAGGACAAATAGGGCGTCTCGGGGTTAGCGGGCCCACCTCGAGTCAAATTGAGGTGGCGAACATAATTTATGAATATTTAAAGGCCAGAAGATCATACATAATGATTTCAAAGTAACCCGATCACATTTCGATAGGTTTCGAACATTTGGTTGCATTCTAGCCAAAATAGAGCCTTTAGGCTTCAATTGAATTGAATGAATAGTAGTCGTTTTGTAGATCGGGTTTCGAGGAGCAGAAAGGCTCCGGAGGTTCCAAAATTCACCTAACACACTAAGACATGCCAAACGAAGAAGTGGGAAGCTTTACATACCTTATAGACGTCTTATGCTATCCCCAAAATCAAATCCCGTTTCATTCAGAATCTGCAAATGGTCAAAGTTACCAATTAGAGATTCTTAGGCTTAATATTTCCATTAACTTGATTTTTGTCTACCGAAATTTCGGCAGCACTTCCCCTATATATCTAACACCCCCGAGACTTAGCTCGGCTCAATGAACACCAACAACAACAACCCAAACGTCACAAACAACATAAACCACAACTAAATCATTCTAACTTCAATATTCTTCTTTACTATAAAAGTTGGCAACTTTCATTCAAACTTCACAATTCCAAACTTATGTCCACATTATTGTATTCATTCAATCATTCAAGATTATTCAATCACATCCCAATTATGTTCCAACATTATACATAAGTTCAAACAATTCGCTACTTTCCATATTGCATCCCAAACGTCAAAAGTCACGACGAACATTCTAACTTGCATCGTTTCACTTCAAATTCATTAACATCAACCATAAATCCCATTTAAAGTCTTTAGTATCAAAGATATACAATGATATACGCAAATATACAAAAGGTATACACTTTCCCGTAATGATCCGAAATCCTTTTCCCACGCCAATTCAATTCTTTAAACGCTCATTTACGACATAAAGGTCACAACGACACACTAAACAAACTAAACAAGATCAATTCACATTACTTTGCACTTCATAAGTGCCACGGCTCCAACACCAAACACACACACACCCACGGCTTTCTACATACATCAAAGTTACGGAATTCTCGTCTATTCTCAATCCTTAACACATTCATATCAATTCTATAACACAAAGTGTAAGAATTCTCACCTTTTCTTGAAAACCCGACTTGTCGCAAACGTGGTTCTTGTGCCAAACTAATTATACCCCGTTGAAGAGGGTCTTGAGTACTTCACAACTATGCAAAAATCAAGATTTTTGGATCACAACACAAGCTAGGAAAATTTTTCTTTCTCTCTTTCTCATTCTCGGCCGAGAGCCTCACTTTGAGGTGTTCTTGAATTTTTTTGTTTTGTTCTAGATAATTACTAAGGCTAAGGTGATATATATCTAGTTAAGGGTCATGTGCCTAGCACATGACATAAAAAAAATGGGTTTGGGCCATGGCTATGGCCGGCCACCCTCAAGATTTTTGGGCCTCAATTTTGTGTTATATTTTTGTTGGCCCAATTCATTAAAAGTCCCGTTTTGTAATTCCCGAAACTAATTTTTGAAATTCCAAATTTTCCCTCGGCCTTCCCCGATGTCTTAACATTATTGGTTCCATAACCAACATAGTCATATTCACTAAAAACTAAAATATTTCCTTATAACACACAAGTCTTGATTATTTCTCGATTTCCAAATATACGAAAACACGGGACATAACACTAACCTTTTTGTATCTTGCCATACTGAGTACATCGTGGCAAAGGGGGCCTCATCTGACCTGACTCTGGTCGGTACTGAGAGCCTGACACTCTAGAACTCTGGCCCGCTCCGGAATAAGAAGACCGGTCAAATATCGGACCTGGAAACCGCGGAGGTGCACTCCCTGCCGGCTGATAAGAATATCTGGGATGCTGCTGCCTCTGTCCTCCCCTGAACTCACCAACCATATCAAAAGATCTAGCCCTCTTATCAGGGCTCCGGTCACGCTCATGCTCTATCCTCCGCTGGCGTTTACGATCCTCTAAATTCTGTGCATACGCCTGTATACGGGAGATGTCTATGTCTGGCTGTAGTGCAGCGGTCGTGCACTTATCTATCAAGTGTGGCCTTAGACCGGCCACAAAACGATGAACTCTGTCCTCCATCTCAGCCACCACGGCTGGGGCATAGCTAGCTTGGGAATCGAAATGTACACAATATCCTTGCACATTCATACTACCCTGCTCAATGCATAAGAACCTATCTGCTCGGGCCCGTCGGACCTCTGGAGGTAAATAATGACGAAGAAAAGCATCTGAGAACTCTCGCCACATAGCTGGAGGGGCATTTTCTCCCCTAGATAACTCTCATGCCTGATACCACTGTATCGAAATATCCCGGAGTCTATATGAAGCCAACTCCACTAACTCAACCTCATCCACGTGCATAACCCTTAAAGTCCTCTGCATACTATCAATAAAATCCTACGGGTTTATGTTTTGCTTTACCATAGAAAACTCAGGAGGACCTAACCCAAGGAAGGTCTTAACCCTCGAACTACTGGCCCTGTCTGCCTGGTCAACACCAACTCTCTGCCGCTGTGCCTGGGCGGCTACTAATCTGGTCAACAACCGTACAACATCCCGTACATCCTGGCCCTCTACATTCGGCTGAGGAACTGGGGCTGGTGCTGGAGGCGGGGTATGTGATGTCTCAGACAACCCCTCACTCTGAATCTCATCCTGGGCCCTCGTGGCCTGTTGGGTACGACTAATGGCCTCATCGGCCGCTCACTTGCCCTTCTGGGAGGCTGTAGATTTCTTGCGGGGCATCGCTGAAATCAGAACAATTCATCAGAGGCGAACGCTTGACACAGGGCTCTATCGCATAATCTAAGAGACAAAGAATGACATCATCCTAAATGTCCTGTAGCCTCCCGTTTATGAGTGTGGTGCAAAACACACCCATAAACAAGACTCTACTAGACACGGTCTGTAGACAACCCTAGGACGAAACTACTCTGATAACACTTCTGTCACGACCCCAAACCGATGAGTCATGAAGGGAGTCTGACCTCTAGCGACCAAACACCCCGAAACACTTATCTGAGACATGTGGAACATCAAAGGCCCATAAATGGCATAAATTGATCTCATAAGAGAGAAACATCAGAACTCTGTACAATTTGCATCTAACTGAAACGACTGACTGCATGTACTTGTATGAACTAGTATCTGCGTAAATCTGCATAAATCTGTGTAACTGACAATGCCTCTGTGGGCACATAATATGTATGCTCATACCTATCAAAGATGGTCCTGCATATATATGAGTGCGTATATAACGCCTGTAAGCCTCTACGGCATCTCGTCATATCATATTGGCTTCTCTGTGGCCATAATCAATATCATCATCATAGTAGTAATGCGTATATAACGTCTATATTTCTTCTCATACTTTACATATATCTAATATTCATATCTAGTCACGGGTCAATGTACATAAATATATAATGAATGTGATGCATGACTAAGGTGTATGCACAGAACTGGCTACATAAGACTGGACCCATGAATAGAAGGATTGCTCATAAAGGGGGTACATGAACATCAAAGACTGAAGTACTTCTAATGCTTCTAAGAGTAGAATAATATGGAAGCTCGCTTACTCAATTGTTGGATCATATCATAGGAACATGCCAAAAGAAGAAAGGAATGACCTTAACATACCTGGAAGTATACTCAATCGTCCAACTTCTACCTCTCGAACTTGCAAGTCTACAATTAAGGTTACATAGGGATTAATTAGGCTATTTAATTCACTTACTAACCATCCTCAAATACGTATAAAGCTCAAGGAACTATAGGCAATAATTTCCTTTGTAAGCTTACAACTCTTTAACTTCTCATTCGATCCCACATCAACTACAATACTCACGTTTGACAATATATATATATATATATATATATATATATATATATATATATATATATATATATACGTGTACCCGTTTCCAATCATCTCTTAAAATAACCCTATATCACTACATTGCCCTGCATCAACTTAACACTTCCATAATTTCCTCTCTTTACTTAGAATCACAAAAACTCTTGATACTCAAGTTAAATATTAGGGTAGAAATTATTTACATACGTTGAGGGATCAAGAATCCCAAGAATCACTCCAACTTCAACTCCCCAAACTTTACAACCTTGAAGAAACCCTAGAAACAACCTTTCTCTTCACCATCTCGGGTTTACGGGGTCTGGGTCATGTCAAATCTTGACTAATATGATGAAAAATATTGAGAGAGAATATATTAGGGTTTTCTGATTTGAAGAGAAGGAAAACTATGAAATAGGGTTGTGGACCACCTATTTATACTTGGAAGCCAAAAAGGCTATAGCGTCCGGTTCGACGAGCGGGTCGACGACCTGTCGATGTATCGACGTTTCATCGACTCTCCCCGTCGACCTGTGCCTGCAGATGCATGGCTGCGGGATCGTGTCGATACCGCACGTCGACGGTCCGACGAATATGTCGAATACCCATCGATGATGACTGGTGTCCTGCAGATTTTTTGATTCAGTTCAGATCGCATCGATTCAATTCGTTCAACTTCTAAATCTGTAAATTGATAGGAATATCTGCTGGTACCCTCGTACACTGAGTAAGACATTTTCTTCCTCCAAATTTGGGCTCGGGTCTCTATTCTAAGGGCATACCTAACTAGGAAACCATAGGTTCTACTACTACGAACACGAGGGGTGTAACACCTTACTTTCCTATCATATCTTATTTCCCATACCTACCCCATAATAGGCTTATTTTTAATCTGTTTCTGCTTCCTCCTAATACATTCTTGATATATCGATACATCTCAAACTTTGGCTTTTTCAAGCTAATAATTTTTTTTCTTTGGAATTTTGGGAATGCCATAATTCATTTCAGGACTAAATTTGCTCTTCTCCCCTTTTTAAGGATATTTTTATACAACAGTAATCATCTTTGTTAATCACCTGGCAGACTTTAACGATCCTCCTACTCCTCGGTTCCTTATAATGCCGGAATTCTTTTCATCGCATGGTTTGACTTATTTTCCTTTCTGCTAGTCGAAGTCTGGTGTCAAATCAAATGCTCATACATATCAGATCCACTATAGGTGCCTCCTTTATTGTCTTTTCACTTCTACCCTTTTTTGACTAATAATTCCCTAGGCTAATGAATTAATGGGGACAATGGAACTCATTAGGCTCTTTATAGAATATCTGATTGTACTGCGCTCCTTAATACCCTTAAAATTCTTCTTGCTCTGGGTTCCCAATTTCAATTTATGCCTATTTTATACCGTTAAAAGTTAATATTACACACCCTCCATTTCCACTATTTGTCCTTTCATTCGCTTAGCTCATTTGTCCATAATTCTCCTTAACTACTTATTTGTACCACAACTATACATCATAGTTCTTCCAGTGTTCTGCCTCTTCTTATTTTTATCATGAAATCCTTACCAAGTATACTCTTTCCTTTCTTCTTTTGTCAAGCCTTCTTCCTTCTTTTTGCCTCTGCGGCTGGTTCATATTTATAAATATTCTCCGCGTATCAGTCTATTTTCTTTATGGTCGGATCTCTATACTATTTACAGAGGTTCTTATCCCATATCACTGCTATATTGTCTCCTAGTCAGCTTTGTTAACTTACTGTCCTCCCCCTTGTCCTTGGTGATTGCTCGATTTTCTTCAATCAATCCATTAGTGTACTTTTCTTACTTTCGTCCTCAGTACCTTCCTTGAGTTCCTTTTTTTTTCCTTTTCCGAAGCGCTCTTCTCCACTTGCTATTTTTTTTAGTATTAACTCGAAAATTCATCTGTTCTATCTCTAAATTATCTTTTAGGAGGGCTTCTCTGCTCAAGAGTCGGAAATCCCTTAGCATCTTTGCAAGACCTATTTATTTTTTCCTAATTCACATCCATTTCCATTGTTACTGCCTTCCAGTCCCACTCATCAAAATCTGATTTCAAACCTTCTACATTCGTCTTTTGTTCCACACTACCCTGCACTATTCTTTCCGTATACTTACTTTCAAGATTAATCCAAATGGTTCTTGACTTGAACCTCTTTAGCAACATACCTCTGTTGCTTACACTTCTCCTTTTCTTAGGGCATCCTAATCTTCTTACTCTTGCATACTCACTTTCTTCTTTTCCCTGAGGCTATTGCATCAAGATTACCCAATTCCAATCTTTAGAGAAAATAATGTCAACTTGCCCTGTAGCACTTGCTACTTGAACTTCAATTCCCTGTTCCATCAATACCTTTTGCATACCGCAACGTCAATTATCGAGACACACATACTTGTTAACGTAACCACGCATAAAATATCGTATATTTCTTTACTAACATCTTACTTACCAAGTATCCCCAACGCTATTCTGAACTCATCCTAGTTCTGTAGCTGTAATACATCTTCCCTCTCTTTTGCCAAGCCAGTCCGCTTTATCTCTTGTAGTCACTTAGAATTTCCAACCGTGAGTTTCACGTGCTTCTAATTTCCCTCAGGCTATTCTAGTTTCTCTTCCTTCTCTTATGTCTTGATCGGTAGGACTTTTTACCACATTTCCTAAGTCCTTGATTATGAATTTCTCACAATATCGACCTAGTAATAGATCCCCACTCACACATCTTTTCTCCTTTCATAAGCCGATATTGCTCTATTTTTGTTGTATTATTTTTTTTCTACTGCCGAATAACGTTTATCACCCTTGTCTAACACTTCAAGGTTGTCACACCCACTCTTGGTAAGGTGTGATTGGCACCCGGCACCTTACAGGAACCGAGCGAACAAACTTATAACTTACATCCTTCGTGTCTCAAATGGAAACAATAAGATCAAGAGGCTAAATATAAACATAATATCATGCATAAGTAAATGTACAATAGACCTTTGATGCCGATATTACTACCATCACACTATGACTAAGCTGTACACAGGAACTGTCTGCAAAGCCTCTATGAACATGACTGAAGTATACAAGTCGGGACTGGGCCCCCGACATACCTTGGACAAAATCGTACATATATATATATATATATATATATATATATATATCTAGAATCTGCAGTGCTCCAGGAAGAAATGGAGCTCACCACTCAAAACTGGTACCTAAAAGCAGCCTACTGCGGAAGATCCTCGTCTCGTCTACTTGCACCTGCGGGCATAAGCGCAGCATCCACAAGAAGGGACGTCAGTACGAACAATGTACTGATTATGTAAGGCATGAATGGTAGTATGATATCAGAGTGAAGAAAACATAAGATAAAGTAAGTAATTATACCTCGTACTCTTTTTAAGATCTCTGTCATGTAAACTACTCGTCTACAGGAAAAACATTTCATACACATCCCTACACAACATACATACATATGCATTCATATACACTTACTATACATACATCTATCATATCCGTACCCAGCCCTTTCGGGACTCGGTGTGATCCGTACCCGGCCCTTTCGAGACTTAGTGTGATCCATACCCGGCCCTTTCGGGACTCGATGTTATCCGTACCCGGCCCTTTCGGGACTCGGTGTTATTTGTACACGGCCCTTTTGGGACTCGGTGTTATCCGTACCCCGCCCTTTCGGGACTCGGTGTTGTACCCAACTGATCAGTGGGAGTGCAATGCATACACACATACATATACATAAAAATACATAAATGAAATCAACATCATAATTAGCATTAACATTATCACTATATCATTCCTTGAAGGATCAACCATCGTAAGATGAAATCAATAATGTCACGAGAATATCGAGAACCATGAACTTAGATAGCATTAGAAATAGAATCGTCATCGCTATGTCTCACCTCGAAAGAACAAGTATTATAAGGTGGGATCAATCACAAGGAATAGTCTCAAGATCATGAATACGCTCAATAATATCGTAAGGATCATGGGATTCATAGGCTTCTAGCATTTTTGGATGCAAGGATATGACGGATATAGTACAAAGGTTTATAACAAGGAATCATGCCTTTAGAAAGAAATGGTTTAGCCATACATACCTTTTTGGTCGCCTTAACTTTAACTACTCAATGCTTGTCCTCCCAGGCTCGTAAATCTATATTCAAGAAAATTTATACTATTGTTACGCTTGTCTTAGTCCTTCAAATAAATCTTTCTAGAATCTGCCGAAATTTCGGTAGCATCTTCCCTGTTTATATGCCTAGCCCAAAATAGTAATTCAGCAACCAACAACAACAACATCAATACAAACATTAATAATAATATTCTCAACACCAAAATACTCCATAAACATCCCACACGATGTTTTCCCAATTTCCACAACCAACCAACTCACTATACAATTATTTAACGACTTTATCTCCGTAAATAAACCAAAATTAACATTAATAATAGGATATTCATACCTTATTCTTGTTAAAACAGAGATATCTTCAATATCTACCTTCAATCCACCGCAAAACCATACTAGAATCACATCCATGCGTTTATCCGAGCTTCTATTAATACTCCTCGCTTGAAAATTGCTCACTTTGTGATCCCCCCCCCCCCCCCCCCCCTCTCTCTCTTTAATTTTCTGGAAATTTCTGGGAAACTCTGGTGTAAAAAAGGGGGTTTTTACCCTTTTCATAAGGGTCAAATTCGGTCGGGTTCACTGTAGCAAGCGTTTCTGCTCTGTCGGCTGAACTTGTAACGTCCATAATTCTCTACTCCGATGTCCTATCGACGAGCAGTTTGGTGCGCTGGAAACTAGACTCGACGAACTTCATCTTAGTCTTTTGTTTCACCTTAAAACACTTCATATGCTAAGAGATATGCGTCCCCCAAGTTGGACAAAAAAGTTTCACACAAAACATTGCCCATCTTTTCTCCAAAGTTGTACTACTTCATTTCTTCCACTCATTTCCTTATAAAACCTTCCGGTATACCTTATATACACCATTCACTCGTTAAATATACTTAATAATGCTTGATCCTTATATTCCAAAGTGGTTTTACTTAACCCTAACTCAACGTACTTATGTTTCAAATTTATTAAGTGCTCTTTCAAGATACGGGGTGTAACAAAGGTGCCCCTACTGATAAGAGTTGCATTCATCATGTTTTTATCACATGCCCTAAAACAAGTTGATGTTTTAACGGATCCCAATAATTTTTTTGTAAAATATCTCCCTCCGGATTGGAAAGGTCCCTTACTCTCTGTTACACCTTGGAAAATTTCCCGTTAACGTACAGTGAATAGGCTAGCGAAGGGCATGATGTATACGATGTTTTGATAAGTAAGAAATAGCATTTGATGATCCTAATCGAGATTCAAAGACATTTGACGCAAGGGAAGAAGGTTGTCAAGGGAAGAAAAGGATATGTTGTGTGTCGGGTAAGAATTAGGAGCGACGAGTTTGTGCGATACAGCTGTATTATAAGATTTTCTCCTCCCTAATAGTGTGATATGATTTCAGAAATGCCGCCAAAGGGAAAAGCTACAGCCGCCCAAAAGGGCAAGACTACGATGAAAAAGTAGGTAGAAAGGGAGCCGCCAATGAATGTAGAAGAGGGCGAGTCACATAATGAGGCTATATCTAATACTTCCTCCACCCCGCCAAATGTAGAAGAACAAGGAGGAGCTTCAGCTCCCGTTTATCCACCGGCTGCTTCGGGTCAACAAGTGACCGAGGCTATCCATTTATTGACGCAGTTAGTTGCCGCCTAGGCATAGCGGCAGACTGCGGGTTCAAGTGATCGGGCAGCTAGTACCAGGGCCCATGATTTTATGAGTTTGAATCCTGCGGAGTTTTTTGGGTCAAAGTCGGATGAAGACCCGCAAGGTTTTATTGATGAGATGCTGAGAACATTGAGGATTATTTCCTCCGAAACAGAATCTGTGGAGTTGGCATCTTATAGACTCCAAGATGTGGCGGTATTATGGTATAATAATTAGCTAGCATCAAGAAAATAAAATGTGCCTCCTCCCGTGTGGCAAGAACTTATAGATACTTTTATCCGGCACTATTTGCCACCCGAGGTCCGCCGAGCTAGAGCGGATAGGTTCTTAAATATAAAGCAAGGAAATATGAGTGCCCGGGAATATATCCTTCAATTTAATTCATTGGCTAGGTATACCCCGACTATGATGGCCGATATGGGAGATAGGGTACATAGGTTTGTGAGTGGCTTGGGGACACATTTGTTCAAGGATTGTTTGACGGCTTCGTTCCAAGATGGGATGGATATTTCCTGAATACAAGCCCATGCCCAGAATTTAGAAGGACAACAACCTCCGCAAAGCGGTGATCGTGATACCGATAGAAGGCAAAGTAAGAGGGCCAGATCTATGGGGGCAAGAAGTGATTATAGAGGGGGATCAAGGCAGACACATTCTTGACACGCAGGCCAGTCGGTGACTAGTGCACCTCAACGGTGTGCAGGTAGGAGATTTGACCGCTCCTTTCGTTCAGGACAGGGTCAGAGTTCAAGGGCCTCAGATTCTCAGTTTAGGGGAGATTATAGCCAGAAGAGACCCCCAGTACCGCGATGCAGCCAGTGCGGTAGACTACATTCCAGAAAGTGTCGCCAAGGTTCAAATACTTGCTGTGCCTGCGGCCAAGTTGGGCATATGATGCGATATTTCCTGTCGATGAGTGGTAGAGTTGGGGTTCAGCCCACATGAGCAGTGGCTAGTTCATCTTCAGTGTGCCCGGTAGGGCAGACTCCCCAGATTTCAGCAGGTGAAGGTAGAGGCAGAGGGGGAGCATCTATTTCAGGTGCCACTTAGCCCCGTGTGTACGCTTTAGCCGGACGAAAGGATCTTGAGTCCTCCCCCGATGTGGTTACAGGTACATTATCCATATTTTCCCATGATGTATATGCATTGATAGACCCGGGTTCTACTCTATCTTATATTACTCCGTATGTTGCTGGTCCTATTGGGGTGAAACCTGAGCCAATAAAACCTTTTGAGGTATCTACTTCGGTTGGTGATCCCGTGATAGCTAGACAAGCGTATAAAATTGTGTAATTGTGATATGCGACTGCCAGACTAAAGCTGATTTAATTGAGCTGGAAATGTTAGATTTTGATGTGATTATGGGTATGGATTGGTTGGCCTCATGTTATGCTAGTGTCGATTGCCGAATGAAAGTGGTTCGATTTCAATTTCCGGGAGAGCCCGTGCTTGAATGGAAGGGTATTGCAGCATCTCCAAAAGGTAGGTTTATTTCCTACCTTAAGGCAAGAAAGATGATAGCTAAGGACTATATTTATCTCTTAGTCCGAGTACATGACACCGAAGATAAGTTCTATAAGGAATGGGCTATAGATTTGTGAACTAGAAAATGTAGTTACTAACGATAACGTTACTCGTATATTAAATAGGCTAAAAGAGTGACGAGGCGAACGGGTTTACGAATAGTCGCTAACAGGTATGTAAAGTTGTCCCTTATTTCTTTTGGCATGTCTTAGATTTAAGTGATGAATGATAGGACCTTTGGGGTAATTCTATTCATAAGTCTTGAGTGTGATTCATGATTCTTATTCACTTCTTGATGTTAGAACTCTTAAGTGATTGAGTTTCCCTCGAGTCCTCTATACGATGGATAGTAGTTGATGTGTAAAAGTTCCTATTCTTAAAGACTATATAATGATTAATGTCCTTGACTTCTAATAGCTGTTTCAGATTATCTTGATACATGACACATGATTCCTGAGGCTCTATTTGATATAGTTCTTATTGACTTTCAAAGAGTACTTACCATGACTATTGTCTTGATATTCGAGTGTTAGTTAGTCCACTTATTCTGTTGAGTCTCAGATGATGATGTAGTTGCATATGGTTGCTCATGATATTCTACTCGTGCTTACTGTTATTGTATCATTCACCGAGTCCCGGGCCGGGTTTGTTATCGTGCACAGTTTCACTGCATTGTTCACCGAGTCCCTCACTAGAGGGCCGGGTACGGTATATATACATATATATGATGATATGATGATATGACGATATGACGATATGATGATATGATGATATGATGACATGTTATGGCGGCCAGGAGGGCATATGATGACTTTATTCACCGAGTCTCTCACTAGAGGGCCGGGTACGGTATATATGTATATGATATATGATATTGACATGCATGATTTATGTTTCAAAGGCAAGTGTTTTGGTATTCTGAACATTGTACTTGTTTCCTGTACTCCTTATTTCAATTATGATCCTTTTACTGTATTTCATACTTTACATGCTCAGTACATATTCCGTACTGACCCCCTTTCTTCGGGGGGCTGCGTTTCATGCCCGCAGGTGCAGATACTCGCTTTGGTAATCCGCCAGCTTAGGATTTCCTTTCCGCTGTCTTGGAGAGCTCCGTCGTTCCGGAGCTTTGATTTTGGTACAGACTTCCTGATATGTATATATGTACATGTTTTTGTCCAGTGGTACGACGAGGCCCTGTCCCGTCATATGTTACTGTTGATACTCTTAGAAGTTTGTAGACATGTATGTGGGTTGTGTTCAGATGTGGTCAGTTGTGCCTATATGGTCATTATGGATGTTCTAGCGTTGTAACGGCCTTGCCGGCTTGCATATATTATCGTTTTGTTGTGGCAGCCTTGCCGGCTTGCATATATTATTGTTCTGTTGTAGCAGCCTTGCCGGCTTGCATATATCATCATTTCGTAATGGCAGCCTTGTTGGCTTGCGTAATATTCTGATATGTAGTGGTAGCCTTGTCGGCTTGCGTGGAATAAAAGTATATACAGTGGCAGCCTCGTCGACTTGCGTATGTTATTACATTGTGATTGATTGAGGACCTATAGTATCAGTCCGATTATGTCTGACAGGTACATACGGGTGTCCAGCTCGGGCACTAGTCATGGCCCACGGGGCTGGGTCGTGACAAAAGTGGTATAGAGCAGTTCATCCTCGGAGTGTCTACAGACCGTGTCTAGTAGAGTCTTGTTTATCGGTGTGTTGTGCACCACATCTATAAACAGGAAGCTACAGGACATTTAGGATGTCATGTTTTCTTCTTCCCTAGATCGTGCGATAGAGCTGTATTATCAGGATAATCCTTTTTTAACAGATTATTATGTTTACAGCTATGCCTTCGAAGAAAGCGACAGCTGCCCAGAAGGGCAAATTGGTAGCAGGGGATACTAGCCAGACTCGGAGAGTTACTAGGGTGCGTGCCCACACTATACCTGAGATTGTGCTCCAGTCCGCGAGTTCTGCTACACCGCCACTTCCAGAGGAACCTATGGTAGTGACAGCTCCGGGTCAGGGGGCGGCTCCACCGCCAGTCCCTGAGGTTCCAGCAGCTGAGCCTCCAGCTCCTCAGCCAGGGGCGGAGCATAGAGCCATGAGAGATGAAGTTCAGTTACTCACCAGATTAGTGGCAGGACAGGCTCGCAGGCATGGACTAGGGGTTGACCAGACGGATAGATATGACAGTTTGAGGGCCCGTGACTTCCTAAGTTGTAATCCTCCAAAGTTTTTTGGGTCGAAGCCCGAGGATGATCTGCAGGAGTTTATTCGGCAGATGCAGCGTACGTTGCGGATAATGAAGGCTTCTGAGACTGTGTCTGTCGAGTTAGCTTCGTATCGACTGCGGGATGTAGCTGTCAATTGGTATGAGTCGTGGGAGTTGTCTAGGGGCGAGGATGCTCCTCCAACAGTATGGGATGAGTTTGTGGAGGCCTTCCTTGGCCACTTTCTGCCTCCAGAGATGCAGCGAGTTAGAGTTGATAGATTCTTACACTTGAGGCAGAATGGCAGGAGCGTTCGGGATTATAGTCTTGAGATTGATTCGTTGGCCAGATATGCGCCTACTATTGTAGCTGATATGGCTGATAGGATGCATCGTTATGTGATGGGACTGGATCGTTACTTGATTGATAGCTGTATGGTAATGGCTTCTCAGCCAGGTATGGATATTGCTCGGGTACAGGCATATGCATAGGGGGTAGAGGATCGACATAGAGAACGCCAACCAGATAGAGATTATGATAGAGGCCAGCATAAAAGGGCCAGATCGGTTGGCTATCCTGGCGGGTTTCGAGGTGGGCAACCTCAGCAGTATAATAGATATCCTTCTCAGCCAGCCCGGAGTGTACCCCCACAGTTCACAAATAGGCGGTTTGATAGCATAGGGTATTCAGGAGCCGGTCAGAGCTCCAAGGGCCCAAGTTCACAGATGAGCAGGGGTTCGCGCCAGTCGAGGCCGCCTTTGCCTCAGTGTTCTCATTGTGGTAGGCCCCATTTTGGGGAATGTCATTTTGCTACAGGTGCTTGCTTTACTTGAGGCCGTCAAGGCCATATTATGAGGGAGTGTCCACTCGGGGATAGTCCAGGTGGTGCAGCTCAGCCTACTGGGTCGGTTGCTGGTTCATCTTCTTCTGTAGCTATGCGCCCTGTGGGGCAGGGTTTTCAGGTACCAGCAGGCCGTGGTAGAGGCCTTGGAGGAGCTTCTAGTTCTAGAGGTCCTTTGAACCGCTTATATGCCTTGGCTAGTAGACAGGATCAGGAGGCGTCACCAAATGTGGTTACAGGTATACTATCGATTTTCTCTCGAGATGTGTATGCATTGATAGACCCAGGCTCCACATTATCGTATATTTCTCCTTTTGTTGCTAGTAGAATTGGGATAAAACCTGAATCGATAGAACCATTTGAGGTAGCTACACCAGTAGGAAATTCTGTTATAGCAAAGCAAGTATATAGAGATTGTTCGGTGATTATATATAGTCGTTGCACCAAGGCAGATCTGATAGAGCTAGATATGATTGAGTTTGATGTTATTATGGGTATGGATTGGTTAGTTTCTTGTTATGCTAACGTTGATTGTAGAGGCAAGATGGTTTGATTTTAGTTCCCAGGAGAGCCAATTATAGAGTGGACGGGAAATACAGCATCGCCGAGGGGTAAGTTTATTTCATACCTCAAGGCTAAGAAGATGGTTAGAAAGGGTTATATTTATCATCTGGTTCGGGTGCATGACCTGAAGGCAGAGGCGCCGACTCTTCAGTCAATGCCAATAGTTCGCGAGTTTCCAGATGAACTTCCAGGCCTTCTTCCAGAGCGTGAGATAGAGTTCACTATAGACGTATTGCCAGACACTCAACCCATATCTATCCCTCCTTACAGAATGGCACCTGCAGAACTGAAGGAATTGAAGGAGCAACTGAGAGATTTATTAGAAAAGGGCTTCATCAGGCCCAGTACATCTCCTTGGGGAGCACCGATATTATTTGTAAGAAAGAAAGATGGGTCGCTGCGGATGTGTATTGATTATAGGCAGCTGAATAAAGTAACAATAAAGAACAGGTATCCCCTCCCCAGGATTGATGATTTATTTGACCAGCTGCAGGGTGCTAAGTGTTTCTCGAAGATAGACTTACGGTCAGGTTATCACCAGGTGCGGGTAAAGGAGGCAGATATTCCCAAGACTGCGTTCAGGACTCGATACGGGCATTATGAGTTTAGAGTGATGTCCTTTGGGTTGACCAATGCTCCAACAGTATTTATGGATTTGATGAAATGAATGTTCAAGCCATTCCTTGACCTGTTCGTGATTGTATTCATTGATGATATTCTGGTCTATTTTCGATCAGAAGAGGAGCATGCAGATTATTTGAGGACGGTACTTAGGGTGCTTCAGCACCAGAAGTTGTATGCTAAGTTCTCTAAATGTGAATTCTGGTTGACTTCAGTAGCATTCTTGGGGCATATTATTGGAGCTGATGGCATTCGGGTAGATACAAAGAAGATTGAGGCAGTGAAGACTTGGCCTAGACCTACGAAGCCTACTGAAGTACGCAGTTTTCTGGGGTTAGCAGGGTATTACAGGAGGTTCGTAGAGAAATTTGCCTCAATTTTAGCGCCTTTAACAAGGCTAACACAAAAGGCAGCCAAGTTTCACTGGACCAATGCTTGTGAGCGAAACTTCCAATTATTGAAGGATAAGTTGACTACTACTCCAGTTTTAACACTTCTTGAGGGGCCAGATGGCTATGTTATTTATTGTGATGCCTCAGGTGTTGGGCTAGGTTGCGTGTTGATGCAGCACGACAGAGTTATAGCCTATGCCTCCCGACAGCTCAGAAAGCACGAAAGAAATTATCCTACTCATGATCTGGAGTTAGCAGCGGTAATTCATTCTTTGAAAGTATGGAGACATTATTTATATGGTGTGCATGTTGACATTTATACATATCATAAGAGTCTCCAGTACATCTTTAAGCAGAAGGAGCTGAATTTGCAGCAGAGGCGGTGGTTAGAGTTGCTGAAGGACTATGATGTTGACATTCTATACCACCCAGGGAAAGCAAATGTTGTAGCAGATGCACTCAGCCGTAAATCTATGGGCAGCTTGGCAGATGTACAACCAGAACGGAAGGAGATAATTCATGAGATTTGCCAGTTAGCCAATCTTGGAGTCCGTTTGGCTGATTCGGATGAGGGCGGAGTTTCTGTTCGAGAAGTTGCTGAGTCCTCTATTATAGAAGAGGTAAAGATACACCAGTACGAGGACCCTATTCTTGTACATTATAGAGATGCAGCTCTTCGGAAGGAGGAGACTCCATTCGAAGTTGCATTGGACGGAGTGCTACGATACAGAGGCAGATTATGTATACCTGAGGTTGCAGGGTTACGACGACAGGTTATGGGGGAAGCACACTATGCTCATTATTCTGTTCATCCAGGGTCAACAAAGATGTATCATGACCTCAGATGTTTGTATTGGTGGGATGGCATGAAGAAAGATATAGCAGAGTTTGTTGCTCAGTGCCCGAATTGTCAACAAGTTAAGGTCGAGCATCAGAAGCCAGATGGATTATTACAGGAGATAGAGATCCCGACTTGGAAATGAGAGGTAATTAATATGGACTTCGTTACAGGTTTACCTCGCACTCCGCGAAGATATAACTCTATTTGGGTTACGTGGATAGGCTGACAAAATCAGCCCATTTTCTTCCAGTCAGGACTACTTATTCAGCTGAGGACTATGCTAAGTTATACCTCAAGGAGATAGTGAGACTTCACGGGGTTCCCACAGCTATTATCTCTGACAGAGGAGCCCAATTTACAACTAACTTCTGGAGATCCTTCCGGGAGGGATTGGGGACACAAGTGAGTCTTAGCACAACATTCCACCCTCAGACTGACGGATAAGCCGAGCGTACCATTCAGACACTACAAGATATGTTACAGGCTTGTATTATTGATTTCAGGGGTAGCTAGGATGATCATTTGCCACTTATTGAGTTTGCCTATAATAACAGCTACCATTCGAGTATTCAGATGGCGCCGTATGAGGCCTTGTATGGGAGGAAGTGCAGATCACCTATTGGCTGGTTTGATATTGGTGAGACCAAATTAATAGGCCCAGACATGGTTCAGCAGGCTGTCGATAAAGTGAAGCTTATTCAGGAGAGGTTACTGGCAGCCCAGAGTCGACAGAAATCATATGCAGATAATCGACGTCGACATATAGAATTTCAGGTTGGTGACTGGGTGTTCCTGAATGTGTCACCCATGAAGGGTGTTATGAGATTCAGCATGAAAGGGAAGCTGAGCCCGAGATACATTGGGCCTTATCAGATTGTCCGTAGAGTAGGCCAGGTTGCCTACGAGTTAGACCTACCAGCTGATTTGGAAGCGGTGCATCCAGTCTTTCATGTGTCAATGTTTCGCAAATACATAGGCGATCCTTCCAGAGTATTTCCCATAGATGATATCCAGGTGACAGAGGAGTTATCCTATGTGGAGCAGCCTATAGCCATACTCGATCGGAAGGTTAGGAGATTGCGAACTAAGGACGTGGCTTCCGTCAAAGTGTTATGGCGAAATAACAATGGGGAAGAGATGACCTGGGAAGCCGAGGAGGAGATGAAGAACAAGTACCCTTACTTGTTCCCTAAGCCTACAGGTAACTTAAAATCCTCACTTGATTATACTGATTGCCTGATAAAACTATAGGTTATGATGATAAGGGAAACCTTTCCAAAAATTCTTATAGAACCTTACGGGACCAATTCAACATTCGAGGACGAATGTTCCAAAGGGGGGAAGGATGTTACACCCCGTATTTTTATACGTTGAGTTATTTGCAAAATAATCGACGCGAGTTAAAGACGGAACCCTTCCCGGACACGGAATAGGAATCCTTAAGTTTCAATTTTAATTAGGACATAAATTGTTTATAAATTGTATTTAGTGTAAAAATATTATTATTGGAGATTAGGAATTAATTAATCGTGATTACATTATTAAGTGGGAATTAGTAAATAATTAAATTAATTAAAGTTAATTAACAAAGTGGGTCCCACCCGATTTTTTTAATTAAAAAAAACAAAAACAAAAAAAACAAAAAACAAATCATCAAATTAGAGGACACCTTAGGGTGCATGTGTAGGCACCAAGGTAAAGGTATATGTAAGTTACAAGATGACTCGTAAGTCATCATTTGTAACCATTACAAAGTTAAGCAAAGAAAAAAAAATGGAAGAGA
This sequence comes from Lycium barbarum, assembly GCF_019175385.1. Taxonomy (NCBI): domain Eukaryota; kingdom Viridiplantae; phylum Streptophyta; class Magnoliopsida; order Solanales; family Solanaceae; genus Lycium; species Lycium barbarum. The sequence goes on along the minus strand of NC_083342.1, from coordinate 62,399,068 downwards.
AAAAAAGGAGCAAGCTCTCGGCCATGGAGGTGTTGGCCGAGAATTGAGAGGGTGGAGAAGATAAATTGAAATTTGCAAAGTGTTATACACATTCAAGAATTGCAATGTGAATTGATCCTTGGAGTCAAGTTGATTAAGGTAAGATTTGGTCTCTTTTTATACACATTTAGGAGGCAATTTAAGCTTGTATAAACTTGTTGATGTGTGATGAATATAAGAAGTTGTAGATGTTGGTATTGAAATGTAAATTGAGCCGTGTAGGGGTTTGTTCTAATTAGGCGTGGTAAATTAATTTTAAGTTGCACTATAGTTGTTGTTGTTGTTGTCATGGATTATATGGTAAAGGAATGAAAAGAATTGGGAAGTTAAAGTTGAAGTTGTGTTGATATGAACATGTTGTTATTCTTATTGAATTGAAAGAATTGAAGATATGATTATGTCCAAATGTTGTTGTTGGTATTTCTGTGTTAACAGGAGGGCAATTGAAAATTCGGGATAGGCGAATATATAGGGGAAGTGCTGCCCGATTGTCGTTAAGTCTTTAGATAATAGAAAACCCTAAAACGATAATATGTGAACTAAAGGATAAGTTCTATAAGGAATGAGCAATAGATTTGTGAACTAGAAAATGTAGTTACTAACGATAACGTTACTCTTATATTAAATAGGCTAAAAGAGCGACGAGGCGAACTGGTTTACGAATAGTCGCTAACAGGTATGTAAAGCTGTCCCTTCTTTCTTTTGGCATGTCTTAGATTTAGGTGATGAATGATAGGAACTTTGGGGTAATTCTATTCATAAGTCTTGAGTGTGATTCATGATTCTTATTCACTTCTTGATGTTAGAACTCTTAGTGATTGAGTTTCCCTCGAGTCCTCTATACGATGGATAGTAGTTGATGTGTAAAAGTTCCTATTCTTAAAGACTATATAATGATTAATGTCCTTGACTTCTAATAGCTGTTTCACATTATCTTGATACATGACATATGATTCCTGAGGCTCAATTTGATATAGTTCTTATTGACTTTCAAAGAGTACTTACCATGACTATTGTCTTGATATTCGAGTGTTAGTTAGTACACTTATTCTGTTGAGTCTCAGATGATGATGTAGTTGCATAAGGTTGCTCATGATATTCTACTCGTGCTTACTGTTATTGTATCATTCACCGAGTCTCGGGCCGGGTATGTTATCGTGCACAGTTTCACTGCATTGTTCACCGAGTCCCTCACTAGAGGGCCGGGTACGGTATATATACATATATATGATGATATGATGATATGACGATATGATGATATGATGATATGATGATATGATGACATGTTATGGCGGCCAGGAGGGCATATGATGACTTTATTCACCGAGTCTCTCACTAGAGGGCCGGGTACGGTATATATGTATATGATATATGATATTGACATGCATGATTTATGTTTCAAAGGCAAGTGTTTTGGTATTCTGAACATTGTACTTGTTTCCTGTACTCCTTATATCAATTATGATCCTTTTACTGTATTTCATACTTTACATGCTCAGTACATATTCCGTACTGACCCCCTTTCTTCGGGGGGCTGCGTTTCATGCCCGCAGGTGCAGATACTCGCTTTGGTAATCCGCCAGCTTAGGATTTCCTTTCCGCTGTCTTGGAGAGCTCTGTCGTTCCGGAGCCTAGATTTTGGTACAGACTTCCTGATATGTATATATGTATATGTTTTTGTCCAGGGGTACGACGGGGCCCTGTCCCGTCATATGTTACTGTTGATACTCTTAGAAGTTTGTAGACATGTATGTGGGTTGTGTTCAGATGTGGTCAGTTGTGCCTATATGGTCATTATGGATGTTCTAGCGCTGTAACGGCCTTGCCGGCTTGCATATATTATCGTTTTGTTGTGGCAGCCTTGCCGGCTTGCATATATTATTGTTCTGTTGTAGCAGCCTTGCCGGCTTACATATATCATCGTTTCGTAGTGGCAGCCTTGTCAGTTTGCGTAATATTCTGATATGTAGTGGTTGCCTTGTCGGCTTGCGTGGAATAAAAGTATATACAGTGGCAGCCTCGTCGGCTTGCGTATGTTATTACGTTGTGATTGATTGAGGACCTATAGTATGAGTCCGATTATGTTTGACAGGTACATACGGGTGTCCAGCTCGGGCACTAGTCATGGCCCACGGGGCTGGGTCGTGACAGTTCATCACCCTGGGGAGCACCAGTCTTGTTCATGAGAAAGAAAGATGGTTCCCTACGAATGTCCATTGATTATAGGCAGTTGAACAAGGTGACGATAAAGAACAAATATCCTCTCCCAAGGATTGATGATTTGTTTGATCAACTATAGGGTTGCAAGTGGTTTTCCAAAATAGACTTGAGGTTGGGTTATCATCAAGTGAGAGTTAGAGAAGAAGATATTCCCAAAACAACCTTCAGAATGAGATATGGCCATTATGAATTCCGAGTGGTGTCGTTTGGGTTGACTAATGCTCCGGCAGTGTTCATGAATTTGATGAATAATTTATTCAGGCCTCTTTTGGATTTATTTGTGATAATATTCGTTGACGATATTCTGGTATACTCTTGCACAGAATCAGAACATGCAGATCATTTACGTATTGTTCTTGGAATTCTTCGAACCCGAGAATTATATGCAAAATTTTCAAAGTGCGAGTTTTGGCTGAATTCTGTAACATTTCTGGGCCATGTTTTTTCAGATGATGGTATTCGAGTTGATACTCAGAAAATTGAAGCTGTGAAGACTTGGCCATGGCCTACGACGCCTACAGAAGTCCGTAGTTTTCTGGGATTGGCAGGTTACTATAGAAGGTTCATAGAGGGGTTTTTCTCTAGTTCAGCCCTATTGACGAAGCTAACCCAGAAGTCAATTAAATTTCAGTGGAATGATGCTTGTAAATGCATCTTCCAAGAGTTAAAGGACAAATTAACCTGAGCTCCAGTCTTAACACTTCCAGAAGGGCCAGATGGTTATGTGGTGTACTGTGATGCTTCCGGCGTTGGGTTAGGATGTGTGTTAATGTAGCGCGGTAGAGTCATTGCTTATACTTCGAGACAGCTGCGGAAACATGATAAGAACTACCCAACTCATGATCTCGAATTGGCCGCAGTTATTCATGCATTAAAAATGTGGAGGCATTACTTGTATGGTATGGATGTTGATATCTATACAGATCATAAGATTCTTCAGTACATTTTCAAACAGAAGGAGTTAAATCTGCGGCAGAGGCGGTGGTTAGAGTTATTGAAAGATTATGATGTGAGCATTTTATACCACCTCGGAAAAGCAAATGTAGTAGCTGATGCGCTTAGCTGTCGATCAATGGGCAGTGTCACACCCCGATCTTACTAGGGTGTGATGGGCACCCGACCCCATGCTCGGAGCCGAGCGAACCCGCTAACTCTTATTACACGCATACTCGCTTGGACTCTTAACTCAAATAAAATGGAATGCATAATAAGAACTTCCAGAAATATTCTCTTTCGTTGCTCTCAAATCAACAAAATCTGTGATCACGTGGAGTCTGTAACATAATACATAAAGACGCATCGGCTGGTGAAGCCGCTTACAAGACTGACATACTATACCCACGACTCTGTCTGCAAAGTCTCTAACTTCGAACAAGACATCATAGCAAAGTACTCTGACCCGGCAACACTCCAAGGCAAGTGGAGCTTGCCAACTCCGCTGGAACATCTTCTATCATAGCTTCTACTCGTCTGGGTGTACCTGCGCGGCATGAAACGCAGCCCCCGAAGAAAGGGGGTCAGTACGAGCAGTGTACTGAGTATGTAAGGCATGAATAATAACATAGTAAGGGATGTAATTATGAAGAACAACAGAATGGAAATATAGAGCATATCATGAGGTAAAAGAGTAACCTGTACATCTGAGTGCCTCTTAGGGAGGATGCCATGCATGCTTAGCTTTCTTTGAAAAACATTTCTTGTTCATATATATAGAAAATAGAACATATCATGTTGCCGAGGCGTCGGTAGCCGATCCATTTAACCACATGTGTCTCGCGTCCGGGATGATATCATGTCATATGCCGATACATGTATCGTGTGCATAACCCAACGTCTATAGAATGTTATGTCTCTATCGGAGTGACGTATGGTCGGTAACCTCCGATTATATTATGGGATAATCATCATGGCTTTGTCTCACCTTGAAGAAACAATTATTATAGGATGAGACTAGCAACGAATAACAGCGTTAAGAGAACATGGAGTAAGATCATAAATCTCATAAGGCGTCGCTTCATATACATATGCACATAGAACAAATTTTTAGGACCCGATGGGTACGTACATAAATCGACACCTGAAAGCTCAGAAACAAGTTTCGGGTCAATTCGACTTAGTATAAGAAAGTTATGAGCGTTTGAAGTACAAAACCTTCTACGAACGTTTTAGAAGCCATTTTTGGAAAATCATTCTTATCATAGTCATCATAGAAATATTCTCATCCTTGACATCATCATTGTCATTGTGAAACATATCCATCGTTATTGTCATAAGAGCTTATAGATTCATAAACCTCTGTTTTGATAGAATACAAACACCTTGGAAAAACATTTACGAGTTATCGGGAAGAGAATCATGCCTTGGAATCATAACCATCTAACTTTTGAAAACAAGGAAGATATGGAAACAATTATGAAATCATAACATCGGAATCATGCCTTTGAAAGAAAGGGACGAGCCTTAACATACCTGTCCCACGTCCAATTAGCTACGCTTATTCGTCCAAACTTGCTAGTCTACATTCAAGATAATTGACATAATCATTAGACTCATCGACATATACTTGTTTTAGTCCTTCAAATGAATTCATTTATATTCTGCCGAAATTTTGGCAGCATTTCCCTTGTAAATACACCATCCCCGAGAATCTAACTCGGCCAATTTATCAACAACAAACCCGAGAATGCAACTCGGCAGGACAGAATTGCTCTGATACCACTTTTGTCACGACCCAGCTAGAGGGTCATAATGGGTACCCGCAGCTAGCGAACCGAGCACCACTTGACAAACTTATCATCAAACTCAACATGAAAATACACCATTCCCAACACAAGCTTATCATGAAATGATCTTCTACTACTCATCAAAATAAACATATATGTACAAGCCCACGAGGCTACAAAATGATATACAAGATATACACTAAGAGGATCATGAGACATCTACTAGCCACACATATGTATCTACGAGCCTCTAGCTGTTGTACTGAAATCACAAGGATGGAACAGGACCTCGCCATACCCCAAACATGTACACAAAAGAATATACCAATAAACTGCAACTCCGAAGTAGTGGAGTGCTCCTGTATATCTGCTGATGAGCTCCTAAGTGTCTGTGCCGTCTCCCTGTCTACCTGCGGGCATGAACGCAGCGTCCATAAAAGAAAGGACGTCAATACGAACAATGTACTAAGTATGTAAGGCATGTATAACAACACGATACAGGAATAAAAATGCATAAGATAAAGAGATAACTTGTAACTGATTGCCTCTTAAAACGGAGTCATGCATGCTAACTTTTATATATAAACAACATCATTTCATACATACATATGCATAAGTAAACTGTCTAAGTCATATACCATTATTAGCCCGCGTCTCGGGTAACCATCTCATTCTCCCCATTAATGGTGACTGTCTGGCTAACAAGGCACGGTGTTATCCATAAGCCGCCCACTTACGCCCCGCGTAGTGGTGTCTGCCCGGCCAACAAGGCACGGTGTAATCATACATATACATAGCATAAAGCATGCATGAGAGCTCAAGTAAAAGTTATAACTCTATCGGAGTGACGTAAGGTCAGTACCCTCCGATTATATTATGGAACAATCATCGTCACTATGTTTCACCTTGAAGGAACTAGTATCATGAGGTGAGATGGCCAACGATGAATAACAATAAGGAAATTATGAAATATGATCATTAAGCTCATAACAACATCAATTCATAATCATTGGAATCTCTAGAAGTAAAATTATCATCATCATTATCATAGAACACATCTTATTACTTTCTCATGAGAAGCTTTTAAGAATCTTTAACTTGCAACTTTTGGGATGTAAGAAGGTCATAAAAATGTAGAGAAGAAATCATAATTTAGGAATCATGCCCTTGAAAGAATGGGACTAGCCTTAACATACCTTCACGCCTTCTCAACAACTAAACGTTCTCCTTCCAAGCTCACGACTCTACATTCAAGAGAATTCGTACTAAAATTAGACAAGTGAAGATACGCTTAAGTTTAGGCTAAAGTGACTAAAAGCTAACCAAAATTGGGCGGCGTTTCCTTTGTTTTGAAAAATTTCTCCATATGCTAAACAACTCCCAAACAGTAATAGCAACGTCCATAATACAATAATCAATAAACTTCTACGAGTTTAAACATTGTTCAATCCTTAAAACTCCTTTTCAAAGTTATTCATAACCATAATTATAACACAGCACCATATTCATCTACATATACTACTTCATCAACATCCTTAATATCATTCATAACAAAATTATACCCATAGCATACTAAGAACCATGAATCAAGTTAACTTACTACTCAAAATATCATTATTCCCATATTTGAGCTCATATTCTATTTTCTTCTGTCATCCAAGTCATTCAACCACTCAAATACTCTTAATAACATGAAGTATATGTAAAACTCACCTTTGATCATGTAAGAATGAACTTTGGATGAATATACTTCACTCGAGAACAACCCCAACTTCAATACCAAAGGAATTCTTGTTTCCTAGAAACCCAAGTGAGCCTCTTTGCACTTGGTGTTTAATCTTTTATTTCCCTTGGATTTGTGTTAATATGGTGTATAGAATATTCTAGAGCTCTCAAGAGGTGTGGAGAAGATAGGAATTGAAAATAAGAACTTGGGTCATCTTTTATAAAAGAAAAACAAAGCTGCCCGATAGGATTTATACGGACACTTATACGGTCCGTATAAGTAATCGTATAATATCACCAGTGATGACCCTTCACTATGACTGTTATACGGACCGTATAAGTTGTCATATAACTCACTTTTTCCAAAAAAAAAATCGTCGATTCGTTTGATCTCAAATCCTTATGGAGTCTTCTTGGCGCTTGTTTAACACTTCCTTAACCATCTAAGGAGCCCTATAACTCCTTCCCAAAACATTACTAAATCATCGCTAACTCGGTACTTGCAAAAACCTCTCCAAACACAACTTGTACTTTACTTCCTTCGACGAACTTAGTTTGACCGATTCGTCTAGCTTTAGAATCTTGTCGTATGCACTTTAAAGCTACTAAATACTCTCCTTAAGACTGTATGGACTTCATGTTCTCCTTGAGTTTGCGTTAGTCTATTCACCGCACAACAACACGAAATGTCCGAGGTGTAACATTTTTGACTTCTCCATAATACCTTCACTAAGACAACTTCTTTCGTTCTCAACTTGCGAACCTGACGATCAAGAATTTCCACCAGGACTTCTTTCATAAGTCAAGCTATCATTTATTCTTATGCTATCAGTCAGGACAACCAACGTCGGGTCTCCCATGCACTTTCTCGACATGGACACACGAAATACTGGGTGCACAGCAACCAAGTCTTGTGGCAACACAAGGTCATAGGCCACTTGACTAACCCTTCGCAGGATTCTGCATGGCCCATTATAGCGGGGACTAAGCTTCCCCTTCTTTCCAAATCTCATAACACCCTTCATGGGAAAAACTTTAAAGAACACCGAATCATCAACTTGAAATTCTAAGTCTCTTCGTCTCACATCAGTGTAAGACTTCTGGCGACACTGAGCCTTTTTCAAATGCTCTTAAATTAACTTGACTTTCTCCATATCCTGGTAGACCAAATTTTGTCATAACAACTCTGCTTCACGAACCCTAAACAACCCAATCAGTGAGCTACACCTTCGCCCATAAAGAGCTTCAAACGGTGTCATCCCAATACTAGCATAATAACTGTTATTGTAAGAAAACTCGATGAGAAGTAAGTGAGCATCCCAATTACCTTTGAAATCAGGAACACATGCCCTCAATATATCCTCAAGGGTATGGATGGTACGTTATGCCTGGCCATCTGCCTGAGGATGGTACGGACCGTATAAGCGGTCGTACAACTAACTTTTTCCAAATTTGTTTTCGTCGATTCATTTGATCTCAAATCCTTATGGAGTCTTCTTGACACTTGTTTAACACTTCCTTAACCATTTAAAGAGCCCTATAACTCCATCCCGAAACATTACTAAACAATCTTTAACTCGATACTTGCAAAAACCTCTCCAAACACGACTTATACTTTACTTCCTTCGACGAACTTAGTTTCACCGATTCGTCTAGCTTTAGAATCTTGTCGTATGCACTTTAAAGCTACTAAATACTCTCCTTAAGGTTATATTATCACGACCCAACAGGAGGGCCGCGACGGGCACCCGTGCTAACCCACCCGGGTACCTTTTATCATACTTTCACATTTACATCTAGGTAAGCCACATAGCTAAATCATACTTTCTATCCATCAATCATACTAATCCCATTGGGCAACATCATCATTAGCAACTATGCCCATATCAATGTACATAAGCCGGCGAGGCTAACAAAATGATATCCAAAATATAGGCCAACAAGGCCAAATACATCTTACCATATACACATGTCTATGAGCCTCTAAGGAAAGTATGTCATATCATATAGGCAGGAGAGGACCCCGCTATGCCTATAACTATGTACACAAAAGAATAAATACCAAAAGTTGTAGCACCGAATGAAATGGAGCTCCGCTATGTAGTCCCTGAGTAATAAAGCTATGGATCAAGCCTGTCTCCCTGGCCACCTGCAGGCATGACGCAGCATCCACAAATAAAAGGACGTCAGTACGAAGAATGTACTGAGTATGTAAAGCATGATCAACATCATTATGAAAGCATAATAGACAACATAGGATGGGAGATAGTAGTATCATCATCACAAGCACTTACTTGCTTTTCATAGGGACTTTCCATTTCTAATGCGTGATTGTGTACATACATCTGTATCCGTTTCCGTACTTATTTACATTTTGTATCCATTTTCGTATTCATATACATATTCATATTCATATACATATCATTTACATAGCATACCCGACCATGAAGGTTCGGTATTTCACATACCTGGCCCTACCAAGGCTCAGGGTCATACATACCTAGCCCTACCAAGGCTTAGGGTCATACATACTTGGCCCTACCAAGGCTCACGGTTGTCCGTACCCAACTGCAGTGGTGCGCGCACAATATATATATATATATATATATATATATATATATGTATGTATATATATTTTACCCGGCCATATAAGCTTGAGGTTTCATAATATTCATACATAGACACATATACATAAAAACTCGTAAGCATCTTTAGCATCATTACTATCGTCGTTCACTACATCTATCCGTAGAGGATTACTCATCATAAGAGGAATTTAGTACAATCATATCATATCAAGAATCATGAGCTTAGTAGCTTTTAAAGATAGAATCATTTGGAGGACATCATAGGCTCATAGACGAATAGATATTTGACCAAAGAACCATGCCTTATGAAAGAAGGGTTAGCCTTACATACCTTTCCGTTCAACTATTCTATCACTTGCACGTTCTCCTTCAATGCTCACGTTTCTACCTTCATTAGAGTTATACTATCATTAGAAAATTGATGGCTTAACATACATGACTAAAGCTAGAGAAAATTGGACAGCATCTCCTTTATTTATATGACTTCCTCCATATCATATATCAACTCCCAAACATCAATAATAACATTCACAACATCATAACAATGGTCTTTACTCACGTACATTATCCTTACTTCTCAATTCACTTCCAATCATCCATATCCATGGTCATAGCACACTATTACATTCGCTCATATACAATGTTTATCCCATGTTCTCAATATAATTTATAACATGATTATAATCATAACATATCAAGAATCATTACTCAACCCAAGCTACTACTCACAAACATCACTATTCTCATATTCAAGACCCGTTTTCCATATCCTTCTACAATCCAAGTGTTTCAACTTCTCAATACCTTAAACAACATGGAAATACTATAAAACTTACCTTTGTGTTCTCTTGAACTTGAGTGGAATGTGCTTAGAGAAGGGTTTTGAGCTCTCAATACTTGTAGAAGATGAAAAATGAAGTAAAAGAACCTAAGGCATCTATTTATACAAAAACTAAAAATCAGCCCGTCAGGTACTATACAGACACTTATATGGTCTGTATAGTATTGTACGGTCCGTATAAGTGGCCGTGGTTCACCAACTAGAAAATCATCTCCCTGCTGGGAGTTATACGGACCCCTTATACGGACCGTATAAGTGGTCATATAACTCCACTTCTCTGAAATGGATTCCGTCGTTTCGTTCGATCTCCAATCCTTATGGAACCTTCTTAACACTTGTTTAGCACCTCATTAACGATCTAAGAGATGTTATAACTCTTCTCCAAAACATCATTAAGTCGTCATTAATTTGGTACTCGTAAATCCTTTTCGATACATAACGTATACCTTGCCTTTTCTCGGCAACTTTCTCCTCTTACCTCGAATGTCTTTGAAATCTTAATTAGGGTCATCAAATGTCATTCCTTACTTATCGAAATACCATATACTTCAAGCTCTTCATTAGTCTATTCACTGTGCATCAACGAATTTTTTTTCGAGGTGTAACATTCTTCCCCCCCTTAAAAACATTCGTCCTCGACAGGGGCTCGCGTTCGCGATGGCCATGAATATTCTAGAACATCGCGTTCATGAGGGTCCCCCGCGTTCGCGAAGGTCACTGATTAAGTCGGTGGAACCAAATAAAAGGGGCAAAGCCCTTCATTTTCCATTCTAAATATTTCTCAAAACTCAGAAATCATATGGGCGAGTGAGGATATCCTAAAATTGTGGGTTTTGAGTGATTTTCAAGTGGTGGAGTATTAATCGAGGCTCGGATAATGCAAGGTTATGGTTATTCTATTGTTTTGCGGTGGATATTGAAGATATTATTGTTTTAACAAGAATAAGGTATGAATCTCTCCTTGTTAATATTACTTTTGGTTTATTTACGAAGATAGAGTGATTAAATGATCGTATAATAAAGTTGTTGGTTGAGAAATTGGATAGACATCGTGTGGGATGTTTCATGGAATATTTTGATTTTGATGATGGTGTTGATGATGTTAGTATTGTTGTTGTTGTTGTTGTTGTTGTTGGCTGTTGGTATTGCGATTTCGGGCTAGGGATATAAACAGGAGAGATACTGTCGAAATTTTGACAGATTCTAGAAAGAGTTAGTTTGAGGGCTTAAGATAGGCTTGTGAAGATGAGTCTAACAATAGTATAAATTTTCTTGGATATGGATTCGCGAGCCTGGGAGGCCAAGCGTTAAGTAGTTAAAGTTAAGGCGACCAAAAAGGTATGTTAAGTCTTTCCATTTCTTTCATTTTGGCAGGATCCTATGATATGAGCTAACAACGAGCAATCGAGTCTTTATATCATTCTAATCTTATAAGTACTAGGAGTATCTTAGTTCTTGATGATCCTATAACTCTTGTTATGATTGTCCCTTCTGTTCATGGGTCTGGAGTTTTGTATCATGATAATGTTAGTTCATATTTATGCATTGAATTCATTTAAATATATGCATATTGACTCGTGACCAGAAGGCGTTATATACACATATATTATATGTATGTGGGGAATGGGGAATGGGGAAAGGGCGAGGCGTTATATACACATTACCACCTAATCATCTAGTGTATAGTGATAATGATTACGATGCCCGAAGGGTCAACTATGTTATTATGCCCGAAAGGGCCATTATACTATTATGTCCGAAGGGGCCATTATGCTATTATGCCCGAAGGGGCCTATATGATATATGGATCGGGCCGTACGTTCCTCGGCACTATGACTTATGCATATCATATGCCCGTAGAGGCATTTTTCAGTAAGTAGAGATATATAGATATGTTCAGATAGTCAGACATATAGATGCATTCATACAGACATGTTCAGATAATTAGACTTACAGATGCATTCGGTCAGTCAGTTTAGCTTACGAGTTCCAGATTTTCTTCATAACTCCTATGTGTATGTTAATCTTCTGCCTTACAGACTTAGTAAATTATCGGTACTGACTCCCCTATTGTTCGGGGGGTAGCGTTCATGCCCGCAGGTTCAGATAGCCAGGAAGATAGATCACATCCTTAGGCTGCTACTTCATCATGATAGTGGGGTACTCTTCTCTTGTTGGAGTTGCCGTCTAGACCGGGTATGTGTTCTGAGGTTTATGGGTATGGCGGAGGCCCTGCCCCGTGTTACACCTCGTAGTTTCGTCCGTTGAGATTTATTAGGCGTTAGTTGTCCAAATCGTCGAAACGGGAGTTACGTTAGGATATATGAGATTACATGTTCTCATTTTATGGTTATGGGGGTTTAAGCCCATGAAATTAGCTATGGAAGGATTTTAGAACAAGCAAATAAAGGAATGGAGTTTGTGGGAAATTTTGTAAAACATGGCAAACAATTTTGGTCCAGATTGGGGGAGGCATATCTCCTAGAATATGAGGAGTTTTGTTGTCTTTCTTTTATCCAAATTGAATTTCATCGAGTCTAGTTTCCAATTCAACAAACCGTTCGTCAGTGTGACGTCGGAGTAAAACGTTATGGGTTTTTCAAGACAGACTGTCTGAGGAGAAAATTTTTGCGAACCTATTTGATGGCCTGCAGGAATTTTGATGCCCCGCAAAACATTCTGCAGCCCGTCAAACTGCACCAGCCCAGCGTAAAATGGTTACAGTGAACCATATTTGACTGGGCAGTTCTACGGACCATTTTGACGGTCCGTAGGAATTTTGACGGCCCGTCAAAATGGGCGCAGAATTGCCCGACGGGATTTTAAGTTCCACTTTATATAGTTCACTCCACTTCATTTGGACATTTTATTTTACCAAATCAGATCCAAAAGCTCTCCAAAAACCCTCTCTTCAACTCCATAAACTAATCCAAGCCAAAATCCAAGGGAGATTAAATATCAAGAGGGAAGAATCAAGAGACCCATGTGTTACAAGTCTTGCTAGGGTTAGTAGACTCCAAGAATTCTTTGGATATTGAAGCTAGGGTTTTCATATAAGTTGATAGCTTGCTCCAAAGCTCATTTTTATGAGATAAAAGGTTTGTTTTCATACTTATTACATGTTATCAAGGATGTTTAGTTGTTGAACAACTTGGGTAGAAGGAGAAAATAGAAGATGAGTTCTACATGTAGTTTTTATGATGTTTTTGAGTAGTAAGCTAACTTGAGTTATGATTCTTAGTATGATATTGATATAATCTTGCTATGGAGGGTAATAATGGTGATGAAGAAGCATTATATGAAAATGTGCTAAAATGGGTATGAAGTTGCTAGCATAAGTTGAACATAAGGATGAATTTTGAAGGTTTAATGGAATATGATTGCTAGATTATGATATTGTGAGAGTATTATGGATGTTTGGGAGTTGTTTGGTAATATGGTGGAAGTTGACGAAATAGGAGAAATGCTGCCCAATTTTTGTTAGATCATAAATTATTCTAGTTTGAATTTAAGAGTATCATCAAGGCTTAACCGTGGTATGAATCCTTCTAAATGTAGATTATTCAAGCTTCAACGCTGAACGCTAAATAGTTAAGAAGCCGAAGAGGTATGTAAGGCTAACCCTTATTTCATTAAGGCATGGTTCCCTTGCTATATATATATATATATATATATATATATATATATCCTTCCATGAGTTCCATAATGATTTAGAAATGACTCTACCTCTGAGAGTACCAAAGCTCATGATTCTCGATACTTTCACGATACAATACTTCATTTATATGATAGTTGATCCTATAAGCATAGATGTAATGAAAATGATGATGGCAATGATGTTGATAATAATTATGGACTTTGATGTATACGTGTCTAAGTATGTATGACTATTATGTAACACCGAGGTTATATGGCCGGGTATGATACCTATCACGCGCACACCACTACAGTAGGGTACGGATAACACTGAGCCTTGGTATGGCCAGGTATGTACGACACCGAGCCTTGTCACGGCCGGGTATGTGAAACCACCGAACCTTCATGGTCGGGTATGCTATTGTTACACCCTAATCTCGCTAGGGTGTGATGGGCACCCGACCCTTCCTTAGGGCCGAGCGAACCCTCTGACTCTTATTACATACATAATCCTTTGAACTCTTATTCAATAAAAATGACAAACATAATAAATGATTTTCGAAACTTTAAGAAACAAGTCGAATCTGTAATCATACGGAATTTGTAACATAACATAAAATGACACATCGGCTGATGAAGCCGCTTACAAAACTGACATTCTATACCCACGACTCTGTCTGCAAAGTCTCTAACTTCGATCAGAAATCAAAGCACATATACTCTGACTCGGCAATACTCCAGGAGGAAATGGAGCTTGCCAACTCCGCTGGAACATCTTCTGTAATGACTTCTACTCATCTGGGTGTACATGCGCGGCATGAAACATAGCCCCCGAAGAAAGGGGTCAGTACGGAATATGTACTGAGCATGTAAGGCATGGAATACAGAAAAGAGAATCATAGCTGAAACGGAGATTTACCAGAACCAAGTACGAACTTTTAAGACATCAAGCACTTGCCCTTTTTAAATTGAAAATCACGTATATCATCATAAATCATAAATGAAAATCATGTCTGCCATCATCATATATCATATATCATATAACGTGACCCGACCCTCTAGTGAGGGGCGCGGTGAGTAAATCCATGCATGCCATTACTACATACCATATATGCATATAACGTGCCCCGACTCTCTATTGAGGGACGCGGTAAAGGAAATCATGTATGTCATCATCATGTATCATATTTGCATATAACGTGCCCCGGCCCTCCCTTGAGGGACGCGGTGAATGGAATCATGTATGCCAATGTCATGTATCATATATGCATGTAACGTGCCCCGGCGCTCTTTTGAGGGACGCGGTAAGTAGAATCATATATGTCCATGTGCATGTAACGTGCCCCGGCCCTCTATTGCGGGACGCGGTGAATAGAGCCATCATATGCCATCCTGGCCACCACCCCGTCATCATATCATCATGTCATCATATCATATATATAACATGCCCCGGCCCGCAAGTGAGAGGGACCCGGTGAACCATGCAGAGAAGTACGCACGAGAACATACCCTGGCCCGGGACGCGGTGAAGGATATACTGAGACTTGCACAAACAGAGTAGTGCGAAACCATATGCACATAAATCAAGACTCGATAGAGACGTACTCTTACCGACATTTGAAGGATCATAAACACGTTTCAAGTCAATCCGGTTTAGTATGGGAAAGTTACGGACATTTTTACCACAGAACTTTTGTGAACGTTTCAAAGCAAATCCAAGATCTTTTACGAAAGTTAGGGACATTAAAACTTACAGAACTCATTTAGAAACAGAATTCTTTATGCTCATCTCGTTATTCAATCATATAATAAGCTCAAATATATCGAGCGTACTCATATCAAAAGTGAATAAGAATCATAGAAAAACTCGGAAACATATCTAACGGAGCTTCGGAATCATGTATACATATCAAAACCATGTGAAGTAGCTTATTCATTTATTAATCATACAATAGCCTCAACCATACGAAACATGCTCATGACAAAAGAGAATAAGCATCATAACCAAGCTCGGAATCAAAGAGTAGAGTTACCCCAAGGTGCGTGTCATGTCATACCTTACTGAGCTCTAGGACATGCCAAAAGAAAGAAAGGGTAAGCCTTACATACCTGTCCCACGTCCAATTATCTACGCTTATTTGTCCAAACTTGCTAATCTACATTCAAGAGAATTGACATAATCATTAGACACATCATCATACACTTGTCTTAGTTCTTCAAACGAATTTACTTATAATCTGCCGAAATTTCGGCAGCATCTCCCCTGTAAATACACCATCCCCGAGAATCTAACTCGGCCAAATTATCAACAACAAATTCGTGAATGCAACTCGGCCAATTTATCAACAATAATCTGAGAATTCCACTCAGCCACATTATTAACAATAATCCGAAATCTTCCGAACATAGCAAGGACAATAACCACATTGTTTTCTTCCAATTCACGAACTACACCAATAATCTACATATTAACAACTTGTCAATCAATTCAAAATACATTCTAACGTTAGTAATTTCTTTTACATAATTCGATAACACTCTTATTATGTCCAATTCAATCACAACAACCAACTTACAACCTTCCAAACTCAATAAAATCAACACATTTCTCCCTTCCAATTTCATGCATTATACCCATAACTACACGTTGACAACATTATTCCTACAAGTATAAGATTTCATGCTAGTGTCACATTAGCTCCTTCAATAATCCCACAATGATCACAACTTCATTTCAAAACATCAAATCTTCATTTTACATCATGGAATCCACAACACAACAATCAAAATTCTAAATAAAATCAATTCATCACATCTACACCACACCACCTCTATTCGGCCACACTCCAACATACATAGTTTCATGTATTTCATCCATTTCTACATACCCTAACATGCACAAACCATCCATAACATATGAAAGAGAAGATTGAACACATACCTTTTTCACTCAACTTCTTGGCTTGACTAAGGTTGTGAACTTGCACAATTAAATGATTTTATTGCTCCAACAACCATTCCATGTTAAAGAGGACCTTCCAATTGCTTGGAACACTAGAAGAAAATAATTCTTCATTGATCACTCCCCATGGTTCATGTTCGGCCACCATGGCCGAACACCCCCCCTCCCCCCTTGTTTTTTTTTGAAACTTCTTAAAATAAAGGATAATTATATCCTAATTTGTCATCTTTAACTACATATATTTTTGGTCCATATGGGCCATGGCCCATATCTACCTTGGCCCTCCACCTTGGCCCATTTCATAAATTTTCTTGAAGTTTTTATGAAATTCCCATTTTGCCCCTTAGCCTTCCACAATATTTCCATGAACCACTTTGTGAATTTCTCTTTTTGCCCTTAGCCTTTCTCAATATTTCCATACGAATAATATTCATAAATAATATCCATAACCAACTTGTACATTAAAATAATTTTGGAAAATGATCTTGCCCTTAACTTACCACGACTACCTCGAAATATCCGAATGTACAAAATACGGGCTATAACATCTTCCCCCCCCCCCCCCCCTTTAGAACATTCGTCTTCGAATGTTCAACTGATCTTATGGGGTGTCATAATACTTCGAGAGGGCCCCTCTCATAGTTATTCTTTTCTTCATGCCCATTCCTTATCTTTCACCCTATTTCCTTTATAATCGAACTTCTTGGTCTTTACATGAGTCCTCGTTCCGTGTCATGGGTTTTCTAATCCACTGTGCCAACTCATGATCCTTGTACTCCCCAGAACATCTCTTCTCTGTTATTGTTTCGTCGCCACACCTTGACAGAAGCCATGTCTTTGGCGCGCAATCTTTACTTGTCGATCCAATATGGCCACAGGCTGTTCCTTGCCCTCATATTCCTCAACACAAGTATACTTGTTTTTGATTTCTTTGTATTGGCGGCCATTTCGTCCATCGTTATTACTTATTGGCTCTCCGATGTGGATTCCTTACAAATATGATCAAGCATCGCTTTGCGTCGATGACTCATATAATTTCATAGCGTATATCTTCATGTTCCGTATAATTAAAGGTCCATGAATTATTTTCTAGTATCCGGTAAACTCTTTTATTTCATTCATAGGCACTGCATCCCTTTTTTTTTCAAAATTTTCCAAACTACCGATCATTGATACTTTCGTTATGATAGTCGTTGTCATCCGAAATATCCTTTGAATCTTATCGTTCTCTCCATTATCCTTTGCGAACTTAGCTTATAGCCTTTTCCTGCTCTTGTTATTACTCTTTAGAACATATCACTGCGTACTTAGGTACGACGCCAGTTTTCCCGATAGGAGGGATTCAAATCATGCCATAAACATATCATAATTCATATTGGCAAGAAGTATTCTCTTAAGGTATCTTTCATTCTTTCCCTTCATGTCGGCCTCACGGTACACTCATTGTCAATTCGTTTCTATCTCTTTCATGTATTCTCTTGGTATGCCGATATGTTTTGAATTCTAACGCCGAACTCATAAATTTCCTTTTTTTTTTTGGCGCTTGAAAATGTTGTGATTCCTTTTTAAGCCTAATATAATATGGTCTCCCCCCCCCCCCCCCCTTTAAGGGGCCTCCTCATATGCCAACAGTCCTTTTGTGAAGTCTTCGTTTATACCTTACTCCTCATCTTTCTTTCGAACTCTGTGTACAACATATCGAAACTTCTTACCATAGGTTTTGTCTACACCATCATTCTTTTCAACATTCCCATACCTTTCCATTTAGCTTACTTACTCGTAGTCCTTCATAACTACGCGTTCGCATTGCAGCTATGCGTCCATATTTTCGAGTGTCCCGCTACTTTTGCTCGCAGCACAGAATCCTTACGGTTTACACTCTCTTTATCCTCGCTCATCGAACCTTTAACTATACTTATGGCACTATGACTGAGCTGTCTTCCATGCACATTCTTTATATTTCACTCTATTTCTTTCAGGACCGAATCTCTCAAACCTCACATGCCCACCGATACAATCACATATGAGTTATCATACGCATTCATATATATATATATATATATATATATATATATACACATATATATATATATATATATATATATATATATATATATATATATATATATAATTACTATCAACTAGCCCACAAAATACTTCCAAACTCTATTCAAGCCTATCCTAATTCCAGAGCTATGATGCACTCTCTGTCTCTTCACCAATCTAGTCTACCTCGCCCTACACAATCTCTTAGGGTTTCCAGCCATTTCGTATACTCTGATTTCCCTTAGGCTACTCTAGCTTCCCATTTGCCGCTTATGTTTCAATTTATAGAACTTTTAGTTCACTTCCCAGGGGGTCACCCATCCCAAAATTTCTCCCACCTTAGCACGCTTAACCTCGAAACTTCGATGGAATCCGGTGCCTTAATGCTGATATAATCGCGTCCGCTCCCTCGCATGACCGTTATTACATGATCTAGAGCAAATTGAAGTCTTACATATTCCGAGACATTTTCATAACACGTTTTTCCCTTTACAATTACTATTTTACCTTTTTCAATCCTCAATATTCACCCTTCACCTTCGTGTAGTGACCTTTCGTTCTAGATTCCCAGATTCCTGATGGTAACAAATATACCTTCGTCGTCGTTACTTGTAAGTACTCGGGTATCAGTCTTTTCGGATTCCCACTCACCATTCTTGTATAATAATCTATAGCAAAGCTGATTGTCGACTTTCTCTAAATCCTCCAACAAACCTTGCTCCTACTAAACCTCGAATGTTATCTATTTTAATCCTATGGACTGCTAATCGTCTTGCTCGCTGTTGTTTTTCACGTCATACCAAATCCATAACCTTTCTGAAACAACTCATCCCACTTATTGTCCTTTTACGATATTTCCTTTCCACGCTCTTCCTATTAGGTGTTCCAGATCAAATAACCTGATTTTGAAAAAAATTCTGACCGGGTCTCCTTTACAAATTCTTACCATTCAAATCTGTACGCAGCAAATACCAACAATGCCTTACAGAGCATAGAGCTATATGTCATATTCCAGCCATCCAGAGCATCTAGTTTCAGGTAACAGAACAAATATATCAATACTTACCCCTGTGACTTTCCATATCGGCACTCCCTTCTTCCGTCGTATGTAAGGCTTATATGAGGTATTTCATTTCCTATGACTTGGCTCTATTGCACGATCTAAGACAGAAAGAAGGTCAACAATCCCTAGATGCCCCGTAGCCTCCTGTTTATAAATGTGGCGCGCTTCACACCATAAACAGGACTCTACCAGACACGACTTTACAGACAACCCCTAGGACAACCTGCTCTGATACCAATTTGTCACACCCTAATCTCGCTAGGGTGTGATGGGCACCCGACCCTTCTTTAGGGCCGAGCGAACCCTCTGACTCTTATTACATACATAATCCTTTGAAC
This sequence comes from Lycium barbarum, assembly GCF_019175385.1. NCBI lineage: Eukaryota > Viridiplantae > Streptophyta > Magnoliopsida > Solanales > Solanaceae > Lycium > Lycium barbarum. The sequence goes on along the minus strand of NC_083342.1, from coordinate 62,378,887 downwards.
TCTTAATAAATAAAAATGACAAATATAATAAATGTTTTTGGAAACTTTCAGAAACAAGTCGAATCTGTAATCATACGGAATTTGTAACATAACATAAAATGACAAATCTGCTGATGAAGCCGCTTACAAAACTGACATTTTATACCCATGACTCTGTCTGCAAAGTCTCTAACTTCGATCAGAAATCATAACACATATACTCTGACTCGGCAATACTCCAGGAGGAAATGGAGCTTGCCAACTCCGCTGGAACATCTTCTGTAATGACTTCTACTCATCTGGGTGTACCTGTGCGGCATGAAACATAGCCCCCGAAGAAAGGGGGTCAGTACGGAATATGTACTGAGCATGTAAGGCATGGAATACAGAAAAGAGAATCATAACTGAAACGGAGATTTACCAGAACCAAGTACGAACTTTTAAGACATCAAGCACTTGCCCTTTTTGAATTGAAAATCACGTATATCATCATAAATCATAAATGAAAACCATGTTTGCCATCATCATATATCATATATCATATAACGTGACCCGACCCTCTAGTGAGGGGCGCGGTGAGTAAATCCATGCATGCCATTACTACATACCATATATGCATATAACGTGCCCCGGCTCTCTATTGAGGGACGCGGTAAAGGAAATCATGTATGTCATCATCATGTATCATATTTGCATATAACGTGCCCCGGCCCTCCCTTGAGGGACGCGGTGAATGGAATCATGTATGGCAATGTCATGTATCATATATGCATGTAACGTGCCCCGGCCCTCTTTTGAGGGACGCGGTAAGTAGAATCATATATGTCCATGTCATGTATCATGTATGCATGTAACGTGCCCCCGCCCTCTATTGCGGGACGCGGTGAATAGAGCCATCATATGCCATCCTGGCCACCACCCCGTCATCATATCATCATGTCATCATATCATATATATAACATGCCCCGGCCCGCAAGTGAGAGGGACGCGGTGAACCATGCAGAGAAGTACGCACGAGAACATACCCTGGCCCGGGACGCAGTGAAGGATATACTGAGACTTGCACGAACAGAGTAGTGCGAAACCATATGCACATAAATCAAGACTCGATAGAGACGTACTTTTACCGACATTTGAAGGATCATAAACACGTTTCAAGTCAATCCGGGTTAGTATGGGAAAGTTACGGACATTTTTACCACAGAACTTTTGCGAACGTTTCAAAGCAAATCCAAGATCTTTTACGAAAGTTACGGACATTAAAACTTACAGAACTCATTTAGAAACAGAATTCTTTATGCTCATCTCGTTATTCAATCATATAATAAGCTCAAATATATCGAGCGTACTCATATCAAAAGTGAATAAGAATCATAGACAAACTCGGAAACATATCAAACGGAGCTTCGGAATCATGGATACATATCAAAACCATGTGAAGTAGCTTATTCATTTATTAATCATACAATAGCCTCAACCATACGAAACATGCTCATGACAAAAGAGAATAAGCATTATAACCAAGCTCGGAATCAAAGAGTAGAGTTACCCCAAGGTGCGTGTCATGTCATACCTTACTGAGCTCTAGGACATGCCAAAAGAAAGAAAGGGTAAGCCTTACATACCTGTCCCACGTCCAATTATCTACGCTTATTTGTCCAAACTTGCTAATCTACATTCAAGAGAATTGACATAATCATTAGACACATCATCACACACTTGTCTTAGTTCTTCAAACGAATTTACTTATAATCTGCCGAAATTTCAGTAGCATCTCCCCTGTAAATACACCATCCCCGAGAATCTAACTCGGCCAAATTATCAACAACAAATCCGAGAATGCAACTCGGCCAATTTATCAACAATAATCCGAGAATTCCACTCAGCCACATTATTAACAATAATTCGAAATCTTCCGAACATAGCAAGGACAATAACCACATTGTTTTCTTCCAATTCACGAACTACACCAATAATCTACATATTAACAACTTGTCAATCAATTCAAAATACATTCTAAAGTTAGTAATTTCTTTTACATAATTCGATAACACTCTTCTTATGTCCAATTCAATCACAACAACCAACTTACAACCTTCCAAACTCAATAAAATCAACACATTTCTCCCTTCCAATTTCATGCATTATACCCATAACTACACGTTGACAACATTATTCCTACAAGTATAAGATTTCATGCTAGTGTCACATTAGCTCCTTCAATAATCTCACAATCATCACAACTTCATTTCAAAACATCAAATCTTCATTTTACATCATGGAATCCACAACACAACAATCAAAATTCTAAATAAAATCAATTCATCACATCTACACCACACCACCTATATTCGGCCACACTCCAACATACATAGTTTCATGTATTTCATCCATTTGTACATACCCTAACACGCACAAACCATCCATAACATATGAAAGAGAAGATTTAACACATACCTTTTTCACTCAACTTCTTGGCTTGACTAAGGTTTGAACTTGCACAATTAAATGATTTTATTGCTCCAACAACCATTCCATGTTAAAGAGTACCTTCCAATTGCTTGGAACACTAGAAGAAAATAATTCTTCAGTGATCACTCCCCATGGTTCATGTTCGGCCACCATGGCCGAACACCCCCCCCCCCCCCCCCCCCTTTTTTTTTTCCTTTCTCTCCAACTTCTTAAATTTAAATTGATGAATAAAGTGGTCCTCTCTCATATATATACTTAGCTCCTTCCAATGCCAAGTGGACACATGCCCCCCTCCCCTTTTTTTTTTAAACTTCTTAAAATAAAGGATAATTATATCCTAATTTGTCATCTTTAACTACATATGTTATTGGTCCATATGGGCCAAGGCCCATATCTACCTTGGCCGGCCACCGTGGCCCATTTCATAAATTTTCTTGAAGTTTTTATGAAATTCCCATTTTGCCCCTTAGCCTTCCACAATATTTCCATGAACCACTTTGTGAATTTCTCTTTTTGCCCTTAGCCTTTCTCAATATTTCCATACGAATAATATTCATAAATAATATCCATAACCAACTTGTACATTAAAATAATTTTGGAAAATGATCTTGCCCTTAACTTACCACGACTACCTCGAAATATCCGAACGTACAAAATACGGGCTATAACAGCTATGGATGCGAATATGTATATGAGTACGGATACGAATATGGATACGAATATGTATATGAATACAGATACAAATATGGATATGGATATGGATATTTGTATATGTATATACGTATGTACACAATCACACATTAGAAATGGAAGGTCCCTATGAATGACAAGTAAGTAATTACGATGATGGCTATTATCTCCTGATTCTCCCGTCTTATGATACTTCTTATGCTGTCTCTTATGCTCCTATTATGATGGTGATTATGCTTTACATACTCAGTACATTATTCGTACTGATATATCCTTTTGTTTGTAGACGCTGCGCCATGCCCGCAGGTGTCAGGGAGACAAGCTTGATTTATAGATATCTTATTCAGGGACTGCACCGAGGAGCTCTATTTCATCCGGAGTGTCACCGAGCACCACTCATTCTGCTACTCACCTTACCCATTTAATGCTCTTTTATCAATTCATGCTTAGGACATAAGAAAATCATCTTTTCATTTGAGAACATAAAAATAATTTTATATACATAAGCCTCTCGGCCATCAAAATAATATATACATACACATAAAAGCCTCTCGTGAGACCATCTACCCACACTGCGCATCTACGAGCCTCTACTGACATACTATACATATAGGTGGAACAAGACTCCACCATGCCCAAAAAATACATATACCAAAAGAATAATCATGAGCACCTCCGGACAATGGAGTGCTCGCAATCAGCTGGCAGCTACTAAGAATCTGGATCGAGCTCACCTCCCTGTCTACCTGTGGGCATGAACACAGCGTCAAAAGAAAACGGACGTCAGTACGAATATTGTACTGAGTATGAGAGGCATGAATAATAATAATACATCAAGGAAATAAGGGAGGCATCAAGTATGGAGCAACTGTACCTGACTGGGAATTGCATGAAAAGTAATGCATGCGGACTTACTTTTAAGCTTATCATCATCTCATGTATGCATATCATATATATATAAAATGCCCGACCATATAGGTGCGGTGTGATAATCAGTAACATTAGCCCGCGTCCAGGCCTCCCGCGTCCGAGGTGACATCTCATGCCGCCCACTAGTGGTGTCTGCCCATGCCAACTGGCCAAGGTGTATCGTATAAGCTGGCCGCTTTCGCGGTGACTGCCCGGCCAACTAGGCCCGGTGTAATATGATTATAACATGCTCATCATAAAATACTTATAACCATATGCTTATCATAATATGCTTATCATCGTACATGGATAAGGCCTTTAGAGTAACTATATTTTATCGAGGTGACGTAAGGTCGTGAGCCCTCGATTCCATTATGAACATTTATGAACATTCCGCCTCACCTTGAAGGGATTTGTACATAAGGTGAGTGTATACAAGGAATGGCATCATTTACTTTATAAGAACATCATATCATATCTCTTGACTCATGTAGCTAATCATGATCTTAGGCTCTTGGCTTTCCGGAATATAGGAGGATCATGGAAAGGAAGAAAAATCGTATCATGGGATTCATGCCATAGATAGAAAGGACTAGCCTCACATACCTTTGACGTTTAGCTAAGCTATCATTCACGTGTTCTCCTCCAATATCACGTCGCTATCTTCACGAGAGAGTTCGCATTAACGTTAGTTAATCGATTATGTGAACGTATTGTTATTTCTTGGAAAAACATATTGGGCAGCATTTCCTTTGTTTCTACTACTTTTCCCACGTTCTATTTCAACTCCCAAACATTTACAACAACACTTCACAATATCGTATCAACAATCGTCATTCATATACGTTGAGTAACATCCACCATTTTTCTCCATTTTCTCCACATTTAGGGTTATAGTTCATTATCGCGTTTTCTCATATATAATGCTTATTTCCTGGTCTAAACATGATTTACAACATATTCATAAAAATGGCGCATCAACGTTTATGGTTCCATTCGACTACTATTCAATTATGACACTATTCTCCCTTTTAAGACCCATTTTCCATGTCTTTCTACAATTCAAGCATCTTAGCTTTCCAATACCTTAAACAACATGATAAAGTCATGAAACTTACCTTAGATGGTGGTGGAACAAGCCTAGAGTGGAGTTCTTCCTTTAGCACTAAAACCCTACTTCACCTCTTTTGGAACTTCTTGGTTTAGATGAACTTCACTTGAGTTTCACACACTTTGTTTCATGGATTTAATGTGGTTGATCTTGATATCCCTTTGATTCTCTAAATTCTTGTGGATGAAGTTTTTTGGATTACTCTAGAGAGTTCTTGAACGGTGTAGGTGAGAAATGAAATAAAATGAACTTAGGGTCCTTTTTTAATAACTCAAAATCTGATTTTTAATGAATAGCATTCGGGGTGTACAGTGGTCGTAAACCCCACTTTACGGGCCGTGTACTGGTTTACGGTCCGTCCTCCACGATCGTATTTAAGCATATCAAAACCAGAAAGGTAGGCTGAAGATCATGGTAGTTTACGACTCAGTTTACGGGCCGTATTTCAATTTACGGTCCGTATTCCAAGTCGTGTTTAACCATTTGATGCATTTGACAGAAAGTTGAAATTTTGGAATGTTGAAGGACGATGGCACTTTACGGTCCGTAAATCACTTTACGGGTTGTATTCCATTTTACGACCACTGGGCTGAAATGAAATTCTGCAACTTTCTTATTTCCAAAGTTCATATATAGTCATCCCCTTCTTAGTAAAACATCGCACACTCATGCCCTTCGTTGGTCTATTCATTGTTGGCTCACGAAATATTTCCGAGGTCTAACATGGAGCTACAGCTTTTGGTATTATTCTTTTGTGTACATACCTATGGGCATGGCGGGGTCCTGTCCCGCCTATATGATGTGACATATCTACTCTTCTTAGAGGCTCGTAGACATTTGTATATGATTAGATGTCCTTAGCCTTGTCGGCTCATATTTTGCATATCATTTTGCTAGCCTCGTCGGCTTGTGTATATGCATACGGGAATTGTTATTGATGATGATATGAATGTGCTGTTGCCCAACGAGATTATGACTGTTGATGCATATAAATTATGAGTAAGCCATATTGCTCACCTAGATGTTAATATGAGAGTACGATAAGAGGTACTCGGGTGGGTTAGCACCGGGTGCCGGTCATGGCCCTCCAGTTGGGTCTTGACAAAAGTGGTATTTGAGCAGTTCTGTCCTAGGGTGTGTCTACGAGCCGTGTCCAGTAGAGTCTTGTTTATGGGTGTGTTGCGCGCCACACTTATAAACAGGAGGCTGCGGGCATTTTGGGAATGAATGACCTTCTTTCTTCATAAGATCGTGCGGTAGCGCCATGATATAAGGATTTTTTTCTCAAACCGTGTATTATGTATTTCGGAAATGCCTGTAAAGAGAAAAGCTACGGCAGCCCAAAAGGGCAAGACAATGGTAGGAAAGCGGGCTGAAAAAGCACCGCCAACGGTTGTAGAGGAAAGTGAGTCCCAGAATGTGCTCAATCTTAGTCCTTTCACTCAGTACCTATTTCTGAGGAGTATGAGGGAGCCTCAGCCCCAATTTCTGCACCTCCAGCTCCTCCACCGGATACGTCGGGCCAAGATGTAAAAGAAGCCATTCATTTACTTACTTAGTTGGTTGTCGCCCAGACTTAGCGGCAAGGTACAGGGTAAGGTGATAGGGTTGTTAGTGCAAGGGCCCGTGATTTTATTAGCTTGAACCCTCCAAAATTCTTCGGGTCGAAGCTGGATAAGGACTCCCAGAATTTTATTGAAGGGATGTTGAGGAAACTTCGGTTCATGCATGCTTCGGACATTGAATCGGTGGAGTTAGCATCCTATAGATTGAGGGATGTTGGAGTTCATCAGTACATAGTTTGGATGGCTTCACGGGGAGTCAATGCACCTCCCCCGGTATGGCAAGAATTCGTGGATGCCTTCCTCAGACACTACTTGCCTCCAGAGGTTCGGCAAGCTAGAGCCGATAAGTTCTTAAATCTTAGGCAAGGAAGTATGGGTGCTTTACAGCATAGTCTCCGCTTCAATTCTTTGGCTAGGTATGCTCCGGCTATGGTAGCAGATATGGGTGATCACGTCCACCGATTTGTGAGAGCCCTAGGACCACATTTGATGGATAGGTGCTTGACTGCGTCCCTTCAGGACAACATGGATATTTCACGCATTCAAGCCTATGCCCAGAATTTGGACGAAAGCCAACAACAGCAAATAAGTGAGCGTGAGCATGATAGAGGGTATAACAAGAGGGATAGATCTTTGGGTCCAACAAGTGAGTTTAGAGTCGGGCCAAGACAACAGTTTTCTAGGCATTCAGGCCATTCTATGTCACGACCCAGCTAGGGGCCGTGACGGGTACCCGCGGCTGACCACCGAGCATCGCTCATTCTACTACTCATCATACTCATTAAGCCTCCTTTTTTGTCATAATCTCATAATCATAAGAAAATCATTTTCATTAAAGAACATAAATACTTTTATATACATAAGCCCTTTGGCTATCAAAAGATAATGTACACATATCTACATATATACAGTAGTGACCTTGTGAGACCATATAACCCACACATACGTATCTACGAGCCTCTACTAGAGTACTAGACATATGGACGGGACAAGACCCCGTCGTGCCCAAAATACTTATACATATATATATACACAAAAGTATAAACCCGATTAGCACCTCCGGAATAATGGAGTGCTTCTGCAAATCTGCTAATAGCTCCTAAAGGTCTGCGCCGTCTCCCTGTCTACCTGTGGGCATGAACACAGCGTCCAAAGAAAGCGGACATCAGTACGAATAATGTACTGAGTATGTAAGGCATGAATGAAACAAACATAATAGAGAAATCATAACTCATGAGGTGAAGGCAAAACCTGCGCGACCTTTAAGGGTGAATACATTTCATACATATATCACATATACATAATCGTTGTACATGAACGATCGTAGCGTATACATAATCATGTCATATAATTCATCATCGTAGTGCCGTAGCTTCTCATACACATAAAACAATATCCGTATTCGGCCACATGGTGGCTCGACAGTATCCGTATTCGGCCACGTAGTGGCTCGACAATATCACATACATATCTTCTATATTCGGCCACGTAGTGGCTCGACCATATCACATGCATCATACAAGGATCAATATATCTCATCATTATTATTGTCATCACATACATCTTATAAGCTTATCGTAACCTTTCATTAATGCACACATTTAAATTTAAAGACTATCTATGAAAATCACATCACATTCGAAGCATGAATTTCGTTTAAATATCGTATGATAGTCTTTATAATCTTTGGGCTTAAGCTCATCATTTCCATTATCATTTCTATAGCGTATCTCTTACCTTTATCTCACATGAAATCCTTTATGAACATAGACTCGTAGTTTCTCGAAACATTGGTCATAGGACATGCATTGAGGCTTATGAACAATCTATAACAATGTCACGACCCAACCCCGTAGGCCGTGACTAGTGCCCGACCTGGGCACCCAAGCACACCTATCAAATGCTATCTAAAATTCTATCAAACGCATTCTAGTGTAGGGCAGAAGCCGACAAGGCTTTATTTCAAATTTAGATAATTTCCAGAAAAAAATTTCGGCAGAGTTTCCTTTATTTTACGGACTATCCAATATACCCTGCACGCAGAAAATACCAACAAAGGCCACACAGGGCTAACAAAGCAATATATAAACATATGCGGACCGGCCGCCTCGGCGTATAGGATCGCCCAAACAACATATGCGGACCGGCCGCCTCAGCGTATGGGATCTCCCAAACGACATGTACACGCATCCATACAGAAAGACCCTAACCCACAAACATGTCTAGAGACCTCTAAACAGACCGACAGAATCATAAGACGGGACAAGGCCCCGCCGTACCCATGAACGGGAGTATACATATATAGAAATGACAGACTGTACCAAAATATGGCTCTGAATAAAAGAGCGCTCCAAATGGCAGAAACGATATCCTAGCCGGACGGATCGGCAAACCTGTCGTCGGTACCTGCGCGGCATGAAAACGCAACCCCCGAGGAAAGGGGGTCAGTACAAAATGTGTACTGAATATGTAAAGCCTGAATTACAGAGACAAAATCATAACTGGTACAGAACATACAGAAAGTAAACAGAAAATCCAAAGTATCAGATACATAATTTCAAAACATGCAGAGTGTGTACAGAAACATATGTCATATCAAATCCGGCCCCTACCAAGGGACTCGGCAGACAGAACGTGGCCACCCTCCCGACGCTGATGCCACAACACAAAAGAATCAGAATATGGGCATAACCCCGTAGCATAATATGTCATATCAAATGGCCATAGCGAATCATATCAGAACAAGCGGACATGGCACATCATACTCCACAGACCCATGTACGCGTATACCTGCCCCCTCACATCGAGGCACGGCGAACAATGCAGAGGATCACGCTTGACAACATATCCTGGCCCGGGCTCAGTGTGGGAAACATTGGGGCATCCACGAATGGAGTAGTGAGAGACTAATGCAATTAAAATATCATAAATGTTTTAATAGACTCGATGAGGCATATCAAAGACAAACCGATCCAATGAAGTCGAACGGGAACATAATAAATGAGTGTCAGATATCATAATGAATTACAGAAGTATAACCTTTCTGAAATCGTTCCGAGTGTCAAAACAATTTATCGGACTCAATGGAATATTTAATACAATGTTGGTTAGGTAATTAGAATGGTAGTCAAAACATTTCTTTCAAAAAAATCGCTCGAAAGTTAGACTAGAGTGCAATAAGGGAAAAACCGGGAATAATGGGCCCACCTCGGAACAAGCAAGGCGGTGGGCTCAAGTTACACATTTTAAGCTTATGGGGTCACCTACAAAGGTTCTACGGACGTTCTATAGCTTTCCAAGTAGTTTGGGGTAAGTTTGCATGATTACCAAGAATACAAACCAAAAAGGCTTAGTCTTACTGAAGGAAAAAGCGAGATTTTCAATTGCGGATTCCGATGGGCAGAAAGTCTTTCGAAGCCCGAATTCGATTCTAATACACTTAGGCATGCCAAAAGAAGGATCGGGGTAGCTTTACATACCTTTTGAGCTTTTTAAGTCTATCCAAGCTCACTCCCCGTTTCGTCGAAAATCTGCAAATGGTCACATTTACCAATTGTAAGTTATAGATGCTACGAATTCAATTCAACTTATATTTGTCTACCGAAATTTCGGCAGCACTTCCCCTATACATATAGCACCCCCGAGAATTCAACTCGGCTCAAAATCATCAACAACAACCCAAACAACAACATCAACATCAACAACAAACATTAGAAACGCAATATGGCACAACTAGTTCTACTTGCCGACATAATGCCACAACCTTCATTTCCACTACAATTTCCAAACCAATTTCAATGATTTCACTTTCATTATCAAACTAGATCTTCACAACATAGTTTAGAAGCATTTCATATCGTTTCTTCAATTATACACACGATATACATAATATACGAACTTTCCGCCAAAGTCATAACTCGTTCAAAACTTCTAATCTTTGGCATACATATTCATAATATGTTTCTAGCTTCCAACTTCATCAATACTCATCAAAATTTGCAACTTAATAACTTCATTTTCATAATGTCGTAAAATCATTCTAAAACGACATAAACTTCTACATTCCATTTCATAACAAACTTATATCATTTTATCTTCATTTACATCACAAGAGATCATCACAACACAACTAACATATTAAACAAAATTAATTCATTGCCATTCTTATCTCCATACCACACGGCCAAATGCACCCATATATACCCACTTTGCAAACTTTCATATTTTTCATAATTTCTACTTATTCCTACATGCTACAACACACACACACACACATATATATATATATATATATATATATATATATATATATATATATATATATATATATATATATATATATATTCCAAAGTAAAAGGAGCAAGATCTTACCTTTGTTCTTCCAAGCTTTTTCACTAAACCCACTTATTAATTTGAAGAAACAAGCTCCCTACCTTCCAAATTAGCTACACCAAGTTGTAAAGGGTACTAGAATTAGTGAAAATATCACAAAACAATAACTTTTGGATCACAGGTTGATGGCAAGAAAATTTTCTTTCTTTTCTATCTTGTAGCCAAAAATGGGGTGGTCTTTAGCTTCTTGAGTTTTTTCTCTACAAGTTGAAGATGACTTAGTCATCTCTTTTTTTTTTTTTTAAGTCTTTCAATTAAAAACCCACTCATGGGCCTTGACACATAAATGGGGCCGGCCACCCCCTCCAATTGGGCCTTAATTTTTTTTTTTTTTTTGCTTTTTCTAGCCCAATTAATTATGGCCCTATTTGTAATTCCCGAAACTAATTTCCGAAATTCCAATTTTTCCCTTGGCCTTATTCCACACTTCCACAAAAATATTCTTTCATAAACAACTCATATGTTACATAAAATTAATTATGACCTTATTTTTCACAAGTCAATATTATTTCCAATTTTTCCAAATACGCAAAAACACGGGATATAACATCCTCCCCCCCTTAAAACATTCGTCCTCGAATGTTAGATTAATCTTATAGGGTCCGTAAGTATCCGGGGGAGTTTCTATATATGGTCAGCATATATGGCATACATTCATTATCGAATATAATTAGGCAAGGATTTGAGATTACCTGAGGGCATAGGGAACAAATGAGGATATTTCTTGTTCATCTCCTCTTCGGCCTCCCAGGTCATTTCCTCCCTATTATTGTTCCGCCACAGCACCTTTTCAGAGGCTACATCTTTTTTCCGGAGCTTTCTTACCTGGCGGTCCAAAATAGCTACGGGCTGCTCCTCATAAGATAACTGCTCCGTCACCTGAATATCATCCGCAGGAAATATTCTGGAGGGGTCACCAATGCATTTGCGGAGCATAGATACATGGAATACCGGATGTACCGCTTCCAAATCAGATGGCAGCTCTAACTCATAGGCGACATTTTCGATTTTTCTAACAATCTGATAAGTTCCAATATAACGCGGACTAAGCTTACCCTTTCTGCCGAACCGCATTACGCCTTTCATAGGCGATACCTTCAGAAATACCCAATCACCAACCTGGAATTCCAAAGGACGACGCCGTTTATCAGCGTATGATTTCTGTCGACTCTAGGCTGCCAATAGCCGCTCCCGGATAAGTTTCACCTTATCAACTGCCTGCTGGATCATATCTGGGCCGATTAACTCTGTCTCGCCAATATCAAACCAGCCGATCGGTGACCTGCATTTCCTGCCATACAAAGCTTCGTACGGAGCCATCTGGATGCTGGAATGGTAGCTGTTATTATAAGCAAATTCAATCAATGGCAAGTGATCCTCCCAGCTACCTCTGAAATCAATAACACAGGCCCGCAACATATCTTCAAGTGTCTGGATAGTGCGCTCGGCCTGTCCGTCGCTCTGAGGATGGAATGCTGTGCTCAGACTCACCTGAGTCCCTAATCCCTCCTGAAAAGATCTCCAGAAGTTCGCCGTGAACTGGGCACCTCTGTCAGTGATAATAGATATAGGAACTCCATGAAGTCGCACAATTTCTTTAATATAAAGCCTGGCATAATCCTCAGCGGAGTAAGTAGTTCTGACGGGGAGAAAATGGGCTGATTTAGTCAACCTATCAACAATAACCCAGATGGAATCATACTTCCGTGGAGTGCGAGGCAAACCTGTAATGAAGTCCATATTAATGATCTCCCACTTCCACATCGGAATTTCCATTTCCTGCAACAGTCCACCCGGTTTCTGATGTTCAATTTTGACCTGCTGACAATTTGGACACTGGGCGACAAATTCTGCGATATCCCGCTTCATACCATCCCACCAGTATAGGCACCTAAGATCATGGTACATCTTCGTAGACCCAGGATGAACAGAATAGCGAGCATAGTGTGCCTCGCTCATAACCTACTGCCGTAGCCCTGCGATATCAGGTACACACCACCTGCCTCTGTACAATAGTGTCCCGTCTGGTGTAAACTAGAACGGAGTATTCTCCTTCTCGTGAGCTGTGTCTCTGTACCGGGCTAAAACAGGATCTTTATATTGGTGCTGCTTAATATCTTCCTTAATAGATGACTCAGAAACCCCTCGGACAGAAATCCGTGTACCGCCAGAATCGGCCAGACGAACCCCAAGATTAGCCAACTGGTGAATATCACGTACTATCTCTCTCCTGTCTGGCTGTAAATCTGCTAAGCTGCCCATATTTCCTGCTAAGTGCATCTGCAACAACATTAGCCTTGCCCGGATGATAAAGAATATCCACATCATAGTCTTTTAATAGCTCCAACCACCGCCGCTGCCGCAAATTAAGCTCTTTCTGCTTAAAAATATACTGGAGACTCTTATGATCTGTGTAAATATCAACATGAACACCATATAAGTAGTGTCTCCATATCTTCAGAGCATGGATTATTGCTGCAACCTCCAGATCGTGGGTAGGATAATTCTTTTCATGCTTTTTGAGCTGCCGGGAAGCATAGGCTATAACTCTGCCGTGCTGCATCAATACACAGCCTAATCCCACGCCAGAAGCGTCACAATAAATAACATATCCATCGGGTCCCTCTGGAAGAGTCAGAACTGGGGCTGTAGTCAGCTTCTCTTTCAGCAACTGGAAGCTTCGTTCACAAGCATCAGTCCACTGGAACTTGGCTCCCTTCTGAGTTAGCCTTGTCAAAGGCGCTGAAATCGAAGCAAACTTTTCCACAAATCTTCTGTAATAGCCTGCTAATCCCAGAAAACTACGTACCTCTGTGGGCGTCGTGGGTTTAGGCCAATTCTTCACGGCTTCAATCTTTTGTGTGTCCACCCGGACACCATCAGCTGCAATAATATGTCCCAAGAATGCCACTGAAGCCAGCCAGAATTCACATTTAGAAAATTTTGCATATAATTTCCGATGCCGAAGTACCCCAAGTACCGCTCTCAGATGATCTGCGTGCTCTGCCTCGGACCGAGAATAAACCAGGATATCATCGATAAATACAATTACGAACATTTCTAAGAACGGCCTGAATACCCGGTTCATTAAATCCATGAATACCGCAGGAGCATTAGTCAGCCCAAAAGACATAACTCTGAATTCATAATGCCCATATCTGGTCCGGAATGCTGTCTTAGGAATATCAGCCTCTCGTACCCGTACCTGATGATAGCCTGACCGAAGATCTATCTTCGAAAAATATTTGGCGCCCTGCAACTGATCAAATAAGTCATCAATTCTGGGGAGGGGGTATTTATTCTTTATAGTTACCTTATTCAGCTGCCGATAATCAATACACATACGCAGCGACCCGTCTTTCTTACGCACAAATAATACCGGGGCTCCCTAAGGCGAAGTACTGGGTCTGATGAAGCCTTTTTCTAACAGATCCTTCAACTGCTCTTTCAGTTCTTTCAATTCTGCCGGTGCCATTCTGTACGGGGGAATAGATATCGGCTGAGTATCTGGAAGCAAATCAATAGTAAAATCTATCTCCCGCTCTGGAGGAAGGCCTGGAAGCTCATCTGGGAATACATCTGGAAATTCATTAACCACGGGAACTGACTGAAGAGTCGGTGTTTCTGCTGTCAAGTCTTGTACCCGAACCAGATGATAAAAATAACCCTTTCTGATCATTTCTTCGCCTTAAGGTATGAAATAAACTTACCTTTCGGCGATGCAGTATTGCCTGCCCATTCTATAACTGGCTCCCCAGGAAACTGGAAACGAACTACCTTATTTTGGCAGTCAACATTAGCATAACAGGAGGCTAGCCAGTACATTCCCATAATAACATCAAATTCAATCATATCTAATTCCACCAGATCTGCCTTAGTGTCTCGGCCACATACAGTTACAGAACAGTCTTTATATACATGTTTCGCTACAATAAAGTCCCCGATCGGTGTAGCTACCTCAAATGGCTCTATAGGCTCGGGCGTTATACCAATTTTACTAGCAACAAGGGGAGAAATATATGACAAAGTCGAACCTGGATCAATCAATGCATACACAGACCGAGAGAAGACCAATAATGTACCTGTAACGACATTAGGCGATGCCTCCTAGTCCTGGCGGCTGGACAAAGCATAAATGCGGTTTGAAGGACCGCTAGTACCAGAAGCTCCACCACGGCCCCTGTCGCGACCCGCCGGTGTTGATGTACCCGGCCCTGTAGGGCGCATAGCCACTGACGAAGATGATGACCCGGCGGCTGATCCGGTAGGCTGCGCTGCACCACCCGAACTACCCTTATATGGGAAATCTCTCACAGAATGGCCCTGACGGCCACAAGAAAAACATGCACCGATGGCTCTGTAGCACTCCCCAGGATGGTATCTGCCACAATAAGAACACTGAGTCCTAGGTGGCCTCGCCTGACCAGAACCCCTGTCTGTCCGCGAACCTGAAGCGCTGGAGCTCTGACCTGCCCCTGAATAACCTGGGCTATCAAATCTGCGACCTGTGGGCTGTGGGGGTGCGCTCTGTGCCGGCTGGGATGGATATTTGCTAGGCTGCTGCGGCTGCTGAGGCTGTCTGCCCCGAAAATCTCCAGAATACCCGGCTGATCTGGCCCTCTTGGGCTGTCTCCGATCCTGACTCCTATCAGGCTGACGCTCCCTATGCCGGCCCTCCATGCCCTGGGCGTGCGCCTGAATCCGGGCAATATCCATGCCGGGCTGAGCAGCCAATACCAAACAGATGTCGACAAAATAACGGTCCAGCCCCATAATGTACCTGTGCATCATGTCAACCATAGTAGCTACCACAGCAGGTGCGTATCAGGCCAATGAGTCGAACTCCATACTGTACTCTCGAACACTGCGACCCCTCTGTCTCAGCAATAAGAATCTGTCAGCCTTGGCCCGCCGTAACTCCGGAGGCAGAAAATGGCTAAGAAAAGCCTGAGAAAAATCATCCCAAGCTGCTGGGGGAGTGCCGTCGCCTCTGGATAACTCCCATGACTTGTACCAATTAGCCGCTACATCATACAACCGGTACGAAGCCAATGTGACTGACTCTGTCGCGGAAGCATTAATCAACTGTAAGGTGCGCCGCATCTTCCTGATAAACTCCTCAGGATCCTCCTCGGGCTTTGTCCCGAAGAACTCTGGAGGGCCACAAGTCAAGAACTCACGAGCTCTCGAACTGTCACGCCTATATGCTCGGTCACCTCCCAATCCGTGCCCCTGAACCTGTCCCACCACAAGTCTGGTCAATAGCTGGACTGCCTCTCTCAGGGTCTGATCCTCAGTCCCTGGCCATGGAGCAGGAGGCTCAGGTACTGGAATCTCGGGAGCTGGCGGTGGAGCCGCCCCTCAACCTGCAGCTGCTGCTGCTCCCATCTCCTCTATGTGTGGCGGTGTGGAAGAGCCCTCTGCCGGGGGCAAAATATCAGGAGCAATATGTGCATGGGCCCTGGTAACCCTCTGGGCCCGACTAGTCTCTCCCACCGCTGCTGCCTTGGCCTTTTGGGCCGCTGTCGCCTTTTTTGGAGGCATAACTGCAAATGTAACAATTCGTTAGGGAGGAATCATCCTGATAACACAGCTCTATCGCACTCTCTAAGACAGAAAGAAGGGTAGTACCCTAAATGCCCTGTATCCTCCTGTTTATAGGTGTGGTGCACAACACACCGATAAACAAGACTCTACTAGACACGGTCTGTAGACATTCCGAGGACGAACCGCTCTGATACCACTTCTGTCACGACCCAACCCCGTAGGCCGTGACTAGTGCCCGACCTGGGCACCCAAGCACACCTATCAAATGCTATCTAAAATTCTATCAAACGCATTCTAGTGTAGGGCAGAAGCCGACAAGGCTTTATTTCAAATTTAGATAATTTCCAGAAAAAAATTTTGGCAGAGTTTCCTTTGTTTTACGGACTATCCAATATACCCTGCACGCAGAAAATACCAACAAAGGCCACACAGGGCTAACAAAGCAATGTATAAACATATGCGGACCGGCCGCCTCGGCGTATAGGATCGCCCAAACAACATATGCGGACCGGCCGCCTCAGCGTATGGGATCGCCCAAACGACATGTACACGCATCCATACAGAAAGACCCTAACCCAAAAACATGTCTACAGACCTCTAAACAGACCGACAGAATCATAAGACGGGACAGGGCCCCGCCGTACCCATGAACGGGAGTATACATATATAGAAATGACAGACTGTACCAAAAGATGGCTCTGAATAAAAGAGCGCTCCAAATGGCAGAAAAGATATCCTAGCCGGACGGATCGGCAAACCTGTCGTCGGTACCTGCGCGGCATGAAAACGCAGCCCCCTAGGAAAGGGGGTCAGTACGAAATATGTACTGAATATGTAAAGCCTGAATTACAGAGACAAAATCATAACTGGTACAGAACATACAGAAAGTAAACAGAAAATCCAAAGTATCAGATACATAATTTCAAAACATGCAGAGTGTGTACAGAAACATATGTCATATCAAATACGGCCCCTACCAAGGGACTCGGCAGACAGAACGTGGCCACCCTCCCGACGCTGGTGCCACAACACAGAAGAATCAGAATAGGGGCATAAACCCGTAGCATAATATGTCATATCAAATGGCCATAGCAAATCATATCAGAACAAGTGGACATGGAACATCATACTCCACAGACCCATGTACGCGTATACCTGCCCCCTCACATCGAGGCACAGCGAACAATGCAGAGGATCACGCTTGACAACATATCCTGGCCCGGGCTCAGTGTAGGAAACATTGGGGCATCCACGAATGGAGTAGTGAGAGACTAATGCAATTAAAATATCATAAATGTTTTAATAGACTCGATGAGGCATATCAAAGACAAACCGATCCAATGAAGTCGAACGGGAACATAATAAACGAGTTTCGGATATCATAATGAATTACAGAAGTATAACCTTTCTGAAATCGTTCCGAGTGTCAAAACAATTTATCGGACTCAATGGAATATTTAATACAATGTTGGTTAGGTAATTAGAATGGTAGTCAAAACATTTCTTTCAAAAAAATCGCTCGAAAGTAAGACTAGAGTGCAATAAGGGCAAAACTGGGAATAATGGGCCCACCTCGGAACAAGCAAGGCAGTGGGCTCAAGTTACACATTTTAAGCTTATGGGGTCACCTACAAAGGTTCTACGGACGTTCTATAGCTTTCCAAGTAGTTTGGGGAAAGTTTGCATGATTACCACGAATACAAACCAAAAAGGCTCAGTCTTACTGAAGGAAAAAGTGAGATTTTCAATTGCGGATTCCGATGGGCAGAAAGTCTTTCGAAGCCCGAATTCGATTCTAATACACTTAGGCATGCCAAAATAAGGATCGGGGTAGCTTTACATACCTTTTGAGCTTTTTAAGTCTATGCGAGCTCACTCCCCATTTCGTCGAAAATCTGCAAATGGTCACATTTACCAATTGTAAGTTATAGATGCTACGAATTCAATTCAACTTATATTTGTCTACCGAAATTTCGGCAGCACTTCCCCTATACATATAGCACCCCCGAGAATTCAACTCGGCTCAAAATCATCAACAACAACCCAAACAACAACATCAACATCAACAACAAACATTAGAAACGCAATATGGCACAACTAGTTCTACTTGCCGACATAATGCCACAACCTTCATTTCAACTACAATTTCCAAACCAATTTCAATGATTTCACTTTCATTATCAAACTAGATCATCACAACATAGTTTAGAAGCATTTCATATCGTTTCTTCAATTATACACACGATATACATAATATACGAACTTTCCGCCAAAGTCATAACTCGTTCAAAACTTCTAATCTTTGGCATACATATTCATAATATGTTTCTAGCTTCCAACTTCATCAATACTCATCCAAATTTGCAACTTAATAACTTCATTTTCATAATGTCGTAAAATCATTCTAAAACGACATAAACTTCTACATTCCATTTCATAACAAACTTATATCATTTTATCTTCATTTACATCACAAGAGATCGTCACAACACAACTAACATATTAAACAAAATTAATTCATTGCCATTCTTATCTCCATACCACACGGCCAAATGCACCCATATATACCCACTTTGCAAACTTTCATATTTTTCATAATTTCTACTTATTCCTACATGCTACAACACACACACACATATATATATATATATATATTCCAAAGTAAAAGGAGCAAGATCTTACCTTTGTTCTTCCAAGCTTTTTCACTAAACCCACTTATTAATTTGAAGAAACAAGCTCCCTACCTTCCAAATTAGCTACACCAAGTTGTAAAGGGTACTAGAATTAGTGACAATATCACAAAACAATAACTTTTGGATCAAAGGTTGATGGCAAGAAAATTTTCTTTCTTTTCTTTCTTGTAGCCGAAAATGGGGTGGTCTTTAGCTTCTTGATTTTTTGCTCTACAAGTTGAAGATGACTTAGTCATCTTTTTTTTTTTTTAAGTCTTTCAATTAAAAACCCACTCATGGGCCTTGACCCATAAAGGGGGCCGGCCACCCCCTCCAATTGGGCCTTAATTTTTTTTTTTTTTTTTTTTTTCTCTTTCTAGCCCAATTAATTATGGCCCTATTTGTAATTCCCGAAACTAATTTCCGAAATTCCAATTTTTCCCTTAGCCTTATTCCACACTTCCACAAAAATATTCTTTCATAAACAACTCATGTGTTACATAAAATTAATTATGACCTTATTTTTCACAAGTCAAGATTATTTCCAATTTTTCCAAATACGCAAAAACACGGGATATAACATACAATGTCGGGGTGACGTAAGGTTGAGAGCCCCCGCTTATATTATGATCGTTTATGAGTATCGTGCCACGCCTTGAAGGAAATAGAGCATAAGGCGAGTGTTAACAAAGATAACATCATGCCAAAATTTCTTGAATCGCTATACTCTAGCTCATTATCATCACCATCATATTCATATGTAACTCAATATATTGAAGGACTCATAGGCTTCGTTTTGTAGAAGGATTATATAAGACTTGAAGGGTTCATGCCTTTTGAAAGAAAAGAAAAGCCTTACATACCTTTTCCTTTAGCTATTCTCCCGCTTGATCGTTCTTCTTCAATATTCGCGTCTTTACCTTCAAGAGAATTCGCATCAACGTCAGTTAATCGACTATAAGAACGCGTGACTATTTTCTAGGGAAAATTGGGCAGCATTTCCTTTGTTTCTACTACTTTTCCCATGTTTCATTTCAACTACCAAACATTCACAACAACACTCACAATATCGTATCAACAATCGTCATTTATCTGCATTTACCACATTCCACCATTTTTCTCCAATTTCTCCACATTTATGGGTTTTAGCTCATCATCACATTTTCTCACACATTACACCTATGTTATGGTCTACACGTCATATAACATATTTATACTCCCAACTCATCAACATTCATAATTCAATCCAACTATCATTCAACTATGGCACTATTCACATTTTATGACCCATTTACTACACTCTTCTATAATCCAAGTGTTTCAACGTATAATACTTCAATCATCATGATAAAGTCATAAAAATTACCTTAGATGTGGTAGGAATGAGCCTTGAGTAGCAATAGTCTTCTATGCCAAAAACCCTACTTCACTTCCTTTGCAATTTCTTTGTGTAGATGAACTTTGATGGGTTTCACACTCTTGATTTCATGGTTTTAGTGTTGTTGATCTTGATTTTCCTTTGCTTCTCCTGTGGATGAATATTACAGAGTATTCTAGATGTTTCTTGAAGTGTGGAGTGAAAATGAAATGAATGGAATGAAAACGGGTCCCTTATACTTAACTTAAAATCTGATTTTTATGAACAGTAGTCGAAGTGCACAGTGGTCGTAAACCCAGTTTACGGGCCGTATTCTGGTTTACGGTTCGTCTTTCACGACCGTATTTAAGCATAACAGAACCAGAAAGGTTTGCTGGAGTCATGGTGGTTTATGGTCATAGTTTACGGGTCGTATTTCGATTTACGGTCCATATTCTGAGTCGTATTTAACCATTTAGACATTTGGCAGAAATTTGAAATTTTGGAATGTTGAAAGACGATAGCAGTTTACGGTTCGTAAACCACTTTACTGGTCGTATTCTATTTTACGACCAACTAGGTCGAAGTGCAAATCTGCAACTTTCGTATTTTGAAAACTCATAAGTAGTCAACCCCTTCTTAGTAAAACATGGTACACTCATACTCTTTGTTGGTCTATTCATTGTACGTTCACGGAGAAATTTCCGAGGTGTAACATTCTTCCCCCCTTTTGGAACACTCGTCCTAGAATGTTAAGTCAGCGGGGATTCTACGAACAATTCGCTAGAGTTTCCCTTGTAATATGGTACTACCACCCTGTCACAACAACCTATAATATCATTGCCTCACAGGGCCACAAGATAATAACAACATATCTATGGCCACACACGACCCAAAAGCATGAAAAGAAAACGTACATACCTTTTTTCAAGCTTGGTTCTTAACTTACATCTCTCCCATTCCCTTTTCATCATACAGTAAATTCTTCTAGGATATCTCTCATGTCGTTTATTGATTATGCAGCCTCGTACTACTAACTTCATAATCCTTTAGTGGTAGCTTCTAAAGAGCTATAACTCATGTCTCATTTCCTCACACTCACATCTTCATAAAATATATATTGACAATATAGTCTGCACGATAAGGAAGCTTTCATCAATAACTAACTTGCTCGGTAGCGTATGTCACTTTCTTACTTTTTTTTTCTAACTGACCCTATCTTTTCTCTATTCTTTAGCAACTGCTATCTTGGAGGTTCCACCCTTCACACCCTACTTCCTTAAAGCTTGTGTAGCATCGTCCTCACAATCCCCTTTAACTCTTATCAGTAGTATTTCTAAAGGTATTTCATATAGATTACCAGTGGTGGATCAATACTATCCTCAAGGATATATATATAAAAACTGTTAATACCACATATCGTACTTTACCGATTACCGTCGCTACATAGCATAAAACCTCTCAATTCATACTTCGTTAATATGATAAATATTTATTTCTCCTTTCACACATTAGCAAAGGTACAGATATACCTGTGACGGCATCGGGAAATGACTCTTGATCCTGTCGCTCAGCTAAAGCATATATACGGGGATGAGTGGCACCTGAAGTAGTTGCTCCCCCTTTGCCTCTACCGCGCCCTGCCGGAACCGGGGAAGTCTGCCCTCCCGGGCGCACCGAAGAAGAACCAGCCGCTGATCCTGCGGGCTGAACCGCGTGCCTACCGCCTCGAAACGGGCACTCTCTCATAATGTGACCCGACAGGCCGCAAACATAACAAACATTCGAGCCCAATCGGCATGGCCCCCAATGTAGCTTACCGCACTGGGAAAATTGTGGTATAGATGATCTCCTTTGGCCTGAATTACTCCTATAACGAGAGCCCGACTCGGTGAAACTCTGATCCGGTCCGGGATGACTAGAGAAGTCAGACCCCTGGTCTGCAACTCGTGGAGGTATACTAGTCACCGACTGATCTGAGTGCCTAGAATACGTCTGCCTCGATTCCCTTCTATGGTCGCTATCATCACCTATGGATCTGGCCCTCTTACTTGGCCCTTGATCAATATCACGCTCGCCCCTTTGCGAATGTCGTTTCTCTTCGAGATTTTGAGCATGGGCTTGAATGCGGGAGATATCCATCCCGTCTTGCAATGAAGTCGTTAAGCAATCTTTGAACAAATAGGGCTCTAGGCCACTCACAAACTTATGCACTCTATCTCCCATATCGGACACCATAGCCGGGGTATATCTAGCCAATGAATTTAATTGAAGGCTATACTCCCGGACACTCATAATTCCTTATTTCAGATTTAAGAACCTATCCGCTCTAGCTCGGTGGACCTCGGGTGGCAAGTAGTGGCGGACGAAGGCATCTACAAATTCTTGCCAAACCGGATGAGGTGCATTCTCTCCTTTTGATAATACCCAATTATTATACCATAAGACTGCCACGTCCCGGAGTCTGTAAGATGATAACTCCATGGATTCAGTCTCGGAGGCATGGATAATTTTCAATGTCCTCAACATCTCATCAATAAAGCCTTGCGGGTCTTCGTCCGGCTTTGACTCAAAGAACTCTGGAGGATTTAAAGTCATAAAATCGCGGGCTCTAGTACTAACGGCCCTGTCACTTCAACCCGAACCCTGTAGCTCTTCCTGGGCGACAACTAGCTGCGTCAATAAGCGAATAGCCTCGGTCACTTGTTGACCCGAAGAAACCGGGGGAGGAATTGGAGCTGGAGCTCCGCCTTGTTCTTCCACATCAGGCGGGGTGGAGGAAGTATTAGATAGGGCCTCATTATGTGACTCACCCTCTTCTACATACATCGGAGGCTCTCTTTCTACCCGTCTCTTTGTCGTAGTTTTGCCCTTCCGGGCGGCTGTAGCTTTTCCCTTTGGCGGCATTCGGAAATCACAACACACTATTAGGGAGGATAAAATCTTATACACGGCTCTATCGCACGATCTCATAAGAAGAAAGATGGTCGTTTTTCCAAAATGCCCTGTAGCACCTTGTTTATTGATGTGGTGCGCAACACACCATAAACAAGACTCTACTAGACACGACTCGTAGACAATTCCTAGGACTGAACTGCTCTGATACCACTTCTGTCACGACCCAGCTAGGGGCCGTGACTGGTACTCGGGGCTGACCACCGAGCACCGCTCGTTCTACTACTCATCATACTTATTAAGCCACCCTTTTAGTTCATAATCTCATAATCATAAGAAAATTATTTTCATTAAAGAACATAAATACTTTTATATACATAAGCCCTTTGGCTATCAAATGATAATGTACACATATCTACATATATACAGTAGTGACCTTGTGAGACCATATAACCCACACATACATATCTACGAGCCTCTACTAGAGTACTAGACATATGGACAGGACAAGACCCCGTCGTGCCCAAAATACTTATACATATATATATACACAAAGTATAAACCCGATTAGCACCTCCGGAATAATAGAGTGCTTCTGCAAATCTGCTGATAGCTCCTAAAGGTCTGCGCCGTCTCCCTGTCTACCTGTGGGCATGAACACACCGTCCAAAGAAAACGGATGTCAGTACGAATATTGTACTGAGTATGTAAGGCATGAATGAAACAAACATAATAGAGAAATCATAAGTCAAGAGGTGAAGGCAAAACCTGCGCGACCTTCAAGGGTGAATACATTTCCTACATATATCACATATACATAATCGTCGTACTTGAACCATCATAGCGTATACATCATCATGTCATATAATTCATCATCGTAGTGCCGTAGTTTCTCATACACATAAAACATTATTCGTATTCGGCCACGTAGGGCTCGACAATATCCGTATTCGGCCACATGGTGGCTCGACAGTATCCGTATTCGGCCACGTAGTGGCTCGACAATATCACATACATATCTTCCATATTCGGCCACGTAGTGGCTCGACCATATCACATGCTTCATACAAGGATCAATATATCTCATCATTATCATTGCCATCACATACATCTTATAAGCTTATCGTAACCTTTCATTAATGCACATATTTAAATTTAAAGACAATCTATGAAAATCACATCATATTCGTAGCATGAATTTCGTATAAATATCATATGATAGTCTTTATAATATTTGGGCTTAAGCTCATCATTTCTGTTATCATTTATATAGCGTATCTCTTACCTTTATCTCACATGAAATCCTTTATGAACATAGACTCGTCGTTTCTCGAAACATTGGTCATAGGACATGCATTGAGGCTTATGAACAATCTATAACAATGTCGGGGTGATGTAAGGTCGAGAGCCCCCGCTTATATTATGAATGTTTATGAGTATCGTGCCTCGCCTTGAAGGAAATAAATCATAAGGCGAGTGTTAACAAAGATAACATCATGCCAAAATTTCTTGAATCGCTATACTCTAGCTCATTATCATCACCATCATATTCATATGTAATTCAATATATTGAAGGACTCATAGGCTTCGTTTTGTAGAAGGATTATATAAGACTTGAAGGATTCATGCCTTTTGAAAGAAAATATAAGCCTTACATACCTTTTCCTTTAGCTATTCTACCGCTTGATCATTCTTCTTCAACATTCGCGTCTTTACCTTCAAGAGAATTCGCATCAACGTCAGTTAATCGACTATAAGAATGAGTGACTATTTTGTAGGGAAAATTGGGCAGCATTTCCTTTGTTTCTACTACTTTTCCCATGTTTCATTTCAACTACTAAACATTCACAACAACACTCACAATATCGTATCAACAATCGTCATTTATCTACATTTACCACATTCCACCATTTTACTCCAATTTCTCCACATTTATGGGTTTTAGCTCATCATCACATTTTCTCATACATCACACCTATTTTATGGTCTACACGTCATTTATAACATATTTATACTCCCAACTCATCAACATTCATAATTCAATCCAACTATCATTCAACTATGGCACTATTCACACTTTATGACCCATTTACTACACTCTTCTATAATCCAAGTGTTTCAACGTATAAATACTTCAATCATCATGAGAAAGTCATAAAACTTACCTTAGATGTGGTAGGAATGAGCCTTGAGTAGCAATACTCTTCTATGCCAAAAACCCTACTTCACTTCCTTTGCAATTTCTTGGTGTAGATGAACTTTGATGAGTTTCACACTCTTGATTTCATGGTTTTAGTGTTGTTGATCTTTATTTTCCTTTGCTTCTCTTGTGGATGAATATTAGAGAGTATTCTAGATGTCTCTTGTAGTGTGGATTGAAAATGAAATGAATGGAATGAAAAAGGGTCCCTTATACTTAACTTAAAATCTAATTTTTATGAACAGTAGTCGAAGTGCACAGTGGCTGTAAACCCAGTTTACGGGTCGTATTCTGGTTTACGGTCCGTCTTTCACGACCGTATTTAAGCATAATAGAACCAGAAAGGTTTGCTGGAGTCATGGTGGTTTAAGGTCACAGTTTACGGGCTGTATTTCGATTGACGGTCCGTATTATGAGTCGTATTTAGCCATTTAGACATTTGGCAGAAAGTTAAAATTTTTCAATGTTGAAAGACGATAGTAGTTTACGGTCCGTAAACCACTTTACGGGCCGTATTCTATTTTACGACCAACTGGATCGAAGTGCAAATCTGCAACTTTCGCATTTTCGAAACTCATAAGTAGTCACCCCCTTCTTAGTAAAACATCGTGCACTCATACTCTTCGTTGGTTTATTCATTGTATGTTCACGGAGAAATTTCTGAGGTATAACATTCTATGACTAGTGCGCCTCCACAATTACAGTCCAGAGATTTTATAGATCTACTCATTCCGGGCCGAGTCAAAGTTTCAGGGCTTCGGGTTCTTAGTTCAGGGGTGATTCGGGTCAGCCTAGGCCACCCGTGCCACGGTGTTCCCAGTGTGGGAAGTTAAATTAGGGCCATTGTCGACTAGGTTCAAAGGTCTGCTATACATGTGGTCGGCTAGGCCATATCATGTGTGATTGCCCCTCGGTTGGTGGTAGGGGTAGAGTATAGCCTTCAGGATTGACAGTTGGGTCTTCATCATCGATACGCCCTATGGGGAAAGGTTCATAGGCGCCGGTCAGCCATGGTAGAGGTAGAGGGAGAGCTCCTAGTTCTGGTGGTCCTCAGCACTGTATTTATGCTTTGGCTGAACGCTAAGATCTTGAGTCTTCCCCCGATGTCGTCACAAGTATATTATCGGTATTTTCTCATGATGTATATGCTTTGATAGATCCGGTCTCCACATTGTCATATGTTACTCCATATATTACGGGTCGATTTGGGGTCAAATCGGAATCGATCAAACCTTTTGAGGTATCTACACCCGTTGGTGAAACAGTAATAGCTAGCCGAGTATATAGAAATTGTGTAGTTGTGATTTGTGACCATCGTACTATGGTTGATTTACATGAGTTAAAAATGGTGGACTTTGATATTATTATGGGCATGGATTGGTTGGCTTCTTGCTATGCCAATGTTGATTGTATAATGAAATTGGTTCGCTTCCAGTTTCCGGGAGAACCAATTTTTAGAATGGAAAGAAAATACTGCGTCCCCAAAAGGTAGGTTTATTTCCTATCTCAAGGCAAGGAAAATGAACACCAAAGGTTGTATTTACCATCTAGTTCGGGTTCATGATGTAGAAGCTGAATCGCCAACTCTTCAGTCTGTCCCAATGGTGAATGAGTTTTCGGATGTATTCCCGGAAGGGCTTCCAGGTCTCCCTCCCGAACGGGACATTGATTTTGCTATTGATGTGCTACCGGACATAAAACCCATATCCATTCCTCCTTACAGGATGGCTCCCGTGGAGTTAAAAGAGTTGAAGGAACAATTGAATGACTTGCTTGAAAAAGGTTTTATTAGGCCTAGTTCTTCCCGTTGGGGAGCACCCGTGTTATTTGTGCGAAAGAAAGATGGCTCCTTGTGAATGTGCATTGACTATCGGCAGCTAAATAAGGTGACAATCAAGAATAAATATCCGCTTCCAAGGATTGATGATTTATTTGACCAATCGCAAGGTGCCAAATGGTTTTCCAAGATAGATTTGAGATCCGGGTATCATCAAGTGCGAGTTAGGGAGAAAGATATTCCTAAGACAGCCTTCAGAACCAGATATGGCCATTTTGAGTTCCGGGTAATATCATTCGGGCTAACTAATGCCCCGGCAGTATTTATGGATTTGATGAACAATGTGTTCAGGCCCTTCTTAAATTTATTTGTGATTGTATTCATCGACGATATCTTGGTGTATTCTAGGTCTGAGAAAGAACATGCGGATCATTTGCGTACCATTCTTGGAGCTTCATACTCGAGAGTTACTTGCCAAATTTTCTAAGTGTGAATTTTGGTTGAACTCAGTGACCTTTTTGGGGCATATTATTTCAGCCGATGGTATTCGGGTAGATACCCAAAAGATTGAGGTGGTGAAGACTTGGCCAAGGCCCACAACACCTATGGAGGACCGTAGTTTTCTGGGCTTAGTAGGTTATTACAAGAGATTTTTAGAGGGATTTTCTTCTATTTCTGCACCACTTACGAAGCTGACCCAGAAATCAACTAAGTTTCAATGGATAGATGCTTGTGAACGTAGTTTCCAAGAGCTAAAGGATAGGTTAACCTCTGCCCCAGTCCTGACTCTTCTAGAGGGATCGCAAGGTTATGTTTTCTATTGTGATGCTTCAGGCGTTGGGTTAGGTTGTGTGTTGATGCAACATGGTAAGTTGATTGCGTATGCTTCAAGGCAGTTATGTAAACACGAGAAAAATTATCCAACCCATGATCTTAAATAGGATGCAGTAATTCATGCATTGAAGATGTGGAGACATTATTTGTATGGCATCCATGTTGATATTTATACAGATCATAAGAGCATTCAGTATATCTTCAAGCAGAAAGAATTGAATTTACGGCAACGGTGGTGGTTGGAATTGTTGAAAGACTATGATGTTGACATCGTGTATCACCCCGGGAAAGCGAATGTAGTGGCTGATGCTCTTAGCCGTAGATCTATGGGAAGTTTATGTGATGTTCAGCAAGAGAAAAGAGAGATAGCTCATGAGCTCCAGCAGTTAGCTAGCCTAGGAGTTCGATTAGTGGACTCAGGTAGTATGGGAGCTATCATTCAAAATGCAGCGGTCTCGTCACTAGTAGTGGAAGTGAAAGAGCGTCAATACGAAGATCCCATGCTAATTCATTACAGAAACATACTCCCTCAGAAGGAGAAGTCATCATTTGAGATTTCTAGAGATGGAGTTCTCCGATGCCAAGGCAGGTTATGTGTTCCTGATGTTGCAGGATTACGCCACCAAATATTGAGAGAAGCCCATTATTCTTGTTATTCTGTTCACCCAGGAGCAACGAAAATGTATCATGATCTTAAATCTATCTATTAGTGGAATGGGATGAAGAAAGATATAGCGGAATTCGTAGCTCAATGTCCTAACTGTTAGCAAGTGAAAATTGAGTATCAAAATCCCGGTGGATTGTTGCAAGCTATAGAAATTCCAACTTGGAAATGGGATGTAATAAACATGGATGTCATTACAGGTTTACCCCATTCTCGACTTAAGTATGATTTTATATGGGTGATTGTGGATAGACTAACAGAGTCATCTTATTTCTTACCAGTCAGAACTACATATGTAGCAAAAGATTATGCAAAGCTTTATGTTAAAGAGATAGTGCGACTTCACGGTGTTCTAGTTTCTATTATCTCCGATAGAGGGACTCAGTTTACAACCAATTTTTTGAAATCTTTCCAAGAAGGTTTTGGGACTCGGGTGAGCCTTAGCATGGCATTTCACCCATATATGGATGGACAAGCTGAACCTACCATTCAGACTCTTGAGGATATGCTACGAGCATGTGTATTGGATTTTGGAGGTAGTTGGGATGATCACTTACCACTTATTGAATTTGCTTATAATAATAGTTATCATTCTAGCATCCGAATGACCCTGTATGAGGCTTTATATTGGCGAAAGTGTAGATCTCCAATTGGGTGGTTCGAAGTAGGAGAAACTAAATTGATAGGGCCAGACTTGGTCCAGCAAGCTATAGAGAAAGTCAAGCTTATACAGGATCAATTATTAACAGCTCAAAGTTGAAAGAAATCCTACGCAGATAATCGTCGAAGAGACTTAGAATTCCAAGTAAAGGATTGGGTATTCTTGAAGGTGTCTCCAATGAAGGGCATCATGATATTTGGTAAAAAGGGCGAGCTTAATCCCCGGTACGTTGGACCTTATGAGATTGTACGCAAGGTAGGCCAAGTGGCTTATGAATTAGACCTACCTGCGGATTTGGAATTAGTCCATCCAGTTTTCTATGTATCGATGCTTCGTAAGTGCATTGGAGATCCTTCTAGAGTTGTACCGCTAGATGATATGCAAGTCACTGAGGAATTATCCTACGAAGAAGTTCCCATTTCCCTTCTAGATAGGCAAGTACGGACTCAGAACCAAAGATGTAGCTTCAATTTAAGTCTTATGGACAAATAATAACAGAGAGGAAATGGCATAGGAAGTGGAAGAAGACATGATGTTCAGGTACCAACATTTATTTCCACCTTCAGAGGAGACTCAGGCAGAGATGCCATTGCCCCCAGGTATGTGATGCTTTGTTCAATGTGTTCTTGGTCGTGTGTGGCCAGGGTTGTTGATGTGTTGTTGTAGCCCTGTGAGGCGATATATATTTTGGGTTGCTGTGACAGGATGGTAGTGCTATATTACAGGGGAAACTCTGGCGAAATTCTTTTAGAATCTCCAAGAGTCTATTATTCGAGGACGAGTGTTTCTAAGAGGGGGAGAATGTTACACCTCGTAGTTACGTCCGTTGAGATTCGTTTGGCGTTAGTTGTCCTAATCGTGGAAACGGGAGTTACCTTAGGATATGGGAGATTACATGTTCCCATATTATGGTTATGGGGGTTTAATCACATGAAATGAGCTATTCAAGGATTTAAGAACAAGCAAATAAAGTAATGGAGTTTGTGGGAACTTTGGTAAAACTTGGCAAAATTTTCGGACAGGATTTTGGTCTAGATTGGGGGAGGCATATCTCCTATAATATGAGGGGTTTTGGTGTGTTCCTTTTATCCAAATTGAATTTCATCGAGCACTAGTTTCTAACGCAACAAACCATTCGTCAATGTGACGTCGGAGTAAAAAGTAATGGGTGTTTCAAGACAGACTGTCTGAGCAGAAAAATTTCTGCGGACCATTTGACAGCCCGCAGGAATTTTGACGCCCCGCAGAAAATTTTGCGGCCCATCAAACTACACCAGCCCGGCGTAAAATGGTTACAGTGAACCATATTTGACTGGGCAATTCTACGGACCATTTTGACGGCCCCTTAAAATGGGCGCAGAATTGCCCGACGGGATTTTAAGTTCCACTTTATATATTTCACTCAACTTCATTTGGACATTTTATTTTACCATATCAGATCCAAAAGCTCTCCAAAAACCCCCTCCTCAACTCCATAATCTAATCCAAGCCAAAATCCAAGGGAGATTAAATATCAAGAGGCAAGAATCAAGAGACCCATGTGTTACAAGTCTTGCTAGGGTTAGTAGACTCCAAGAATTCTTTGGATATTGAAGCTAGGATTTTCATATAAGCTGATAGCTTGCTCCAAAGCTCATTCATATGAGATAAAAGGTTAGTTTTCATACTTATTACATGTTATCAAGAATGTTTAGTTGTTGAACAACTTTGGTAGAAGGAGAAAGTAGAAGATGAGTTCTAAATGTAGTTTTTATGATGTTTTTTAGTAGTAAGCTAACTTGAGTTATGATTCTTTGTATGATATGAATATAATCTTGCTATGGAAGGTAATAATGGTGATGAAGAAGGATTATATGAAAATGTGCTAAAACGGGTATGAAGTTGCTAGCATAAGTTGAATATAAGGATGAATTTTGAAGGTTTAATGGAATGTGATTGCATGATTATGATATTGTGACAGTATTATGGATGTTTGGGAGTTATTTGGTAATATGGTGGAAGCTGACAAAATAGGGCAAATGCTGCCCAATTTTCGTTAGATCATAAATTATTCTAGTTTGAATTTAAGAGTATCATCAAGGGTTAACCGTGGTATGAATCCTTCTAAATGTAGATTATTCAAGCTTCAACGCTGAACGCTAAAGAGTTGAGAAGCCGAAGAGGTATGTAAGGCTAACCCTTATTTCATTAAGGCATGGTTCCCTTGCTATATATCCTTTCATGAGTTCCATAATGATTTAGAAATGACTCTACCTCTAAGAGTACCAAAGCTCATGATTCTCGATACTTTCATGATACTAGTACTTCTTTTATATGATAGTTGATCCTATAAGGATAGATGTAACGAAAACGATGATGGCAATGATGTTGATGATACTTATGGACTTTTATGTATACGTGTCTAAGTATGTATGACTATTACGTAACACCGAGCTTGTATGGTCGGGTATGATACTTATCGCACTCACACCACTGCAGTTGGGTACGGATAACACTGAGCCTTGGTAGGGCCAGGTATGTATGACACCGAGCCTTGTCATGGCCGGGTATGTTAAACCACCGAACCTTTATGGTCGGGTGTTATATCCTGAATTTTTATACGTCGAATTATTCGTAAGCTAATCGACATAAGTTAAGGACGAGATTATTTTGAGATATAAAACAAGTGCCTTTAATTCTCGATTTTAATTAGTGCACAATTTGTTTATAAATTTCAATTAGTATAGAAATATTATTGGAGATTAGGGACTAATTAACTATGATTAGATTATTAAGAGGGGGTTAGAAACTAATTAAGATTAATTAAGTAATTAAGTGGGCCCCGCTGACATGTGTCAACATGGTGGGACACATGTCATGGTAGTGGACATGTGTCCTATGGCTAGAAAGCATATAAATGTTCACAAATTGTGAACTATGCCGGCCGTACACTTCATGGATGTGCAATTCAAATGAAATCAAAAAAGAAAGAGAGCATAGCCATGGCTGCTGCTCACGGCCAACCATGGTAAAAAAAATTGTTTTTGTTTGCTTTGATTTAATCCCAAGGAGATTTAAAAGTCCAAGGAGGTGATAGCAACATTGGTATTGAATTGAGGAAAAAGAAATAGCGAAATTGGAGAAAATAAGCATAGAATTTCCTCTGATTAAATTAAGGTAAGATTTTTTCATTTTATGGTATAATTGTATTGATGATGTTGAAATGGAAATATTAAAATTAGGTTCGATGAAATTGGAAGTAAGAAATTGCATGAATTCGTTGATATTAGGAGTTATGTATGTTGATGTTGAGGTGTAAATTGAGTCGTGTAGGGGGCTGTTTTTAATTAGGAATGGTGAATTGATTTTAAGTAGCATTATGGTTGTTGTTATCATGGATTATATGGTAAAAATGAAGGAATTAAATGGTTAAAGTTGAAGTTGTGTTGTTTTGTGGGCATGTTGTTATCATTGTTGAATTGAAAGGACTGAAAGTATGATTATGTTCATATGTTGTGTTGGTATTGTTGTAATGACAGGAGGTTAATTGGAAATTCGGGTTAGGCGAGTATATAGGGGAAATGCTGCCCGATTTTCGTTAAGTTCTTAACTAATGAAAATTCTAATTAAGAAAGTTTGAATTAAAGGAACGTGATTACGATTAACCTTTAACAGGTATGTAAAGTTAACCCTTCTTTCTTTTTGGCATGATCTTTATGAAACGACCAGACGATGTGTATATGATTCCAAAGAAGTTCCTATTCCTAGAGCCACTAGGATGGCTAATGTTCTTGATTTCCAAAAGCTATTTCATTATGTCTTGATACGTGTATATGATTCCAAAATTTCTATTTGGATATAATCCATAGTGATATTCGAAAGGTACTTGATATTATTATTGTCTTGATTTTCAAATGATAACTCGTTTTGATTATTCTATTGAGTCTCAAATATGATTTAACTTGCATATGGTTGCTCACTACTCTACTCGTGCATGCCTCAATATATCTTTCACTGAGTCCAGGGCCTGGATACGTTTTCGTGCAAAGTTTCACTGCATTGTTCACCGAGTCCCTCACTAGAGGGCCGAGTACGGTATATATATATATATATATATATATATATATATATATATATATATATATATATATATATATATATATATATATATATATATAATGGTGTTATGATGTGTTTACGGCGCCAAGGATGATATGTGGCGACCTTATTCACCGAGTCCCATAATGGGCCGGGTATGATATATGATATTGACATGCATGATTTATGTTTCAAAAGGCAAGTGTTTTGGTATTCTGGATGTTATACTTGTCTCCTGTACTCCCTATTTCAGTATGATTCTCTTTACTGTATGTCATGCTTTATATACTCAGTACATATTCCGTACTCACCCCCTTTCTTCGGGGGGATGCATTTCATGCCCGCAGCTACAGATAGTCGGTTTGGTGACCCTCCAGCATAGGACTTCTACTCAGCTGTCTTGGAGAGCTCCGTTGTTCCGGAGCCTAGACTTTTTGTACAGATCTTATGATGTATACGTATATGTTTATCCAGGGGTACGACGGGGCCCTGTCCCGTCATATTTCATTGTTGATGCTCTTAGAAGTCTGTAGACATGTGTGTGGGTTGTATGTAGATTATGATCAGCTGTGTCTATATAGTTGTTGTGGATGTTTCTGTTTGATGTAGCAGCCTTGCCGACTTACATATGTTATCGATACGTAGTGGAAACCTTGTCGGCTTGCGTAGTATATTGACATGTAGTGGCAGCCTTGTTGGCTTGCATATTATAATGATATATAGTGGCATCCTTGTCGGCTTGCATATTTATTACGTTATGATTGATTGGAAACCTTTGGGTCTATGCCGATTCCCATGTTGTCTATAGTGTCAGTCTGATTATGTCTAACAGGTACAAATGGGTGTCCAGCTCGGGCACTAGTCATGGCCCACCGGGCTGGGTCGTGCCATCGGGTATGCTATGGATGCGAATATGTATATGAGTACGGATACGAATATGGATACGAATATGTCTATGAATACGAATACGAATATGGATATTTGTATATGTATATACTTATGTACACGAGCACGCATTAGAAATGGAAGGTCCCTGTTACATCCGGCATTTTTGCATGTTCGAAAAAAATTGAGATAACTTGACTTGTAATGAATAAGGCCATATTGGGACCTTACTTGGTATGAATGTGTCGGCTATGAATATATTGGTGTGGAATAACGAAAGGAGGCCAAGGGCAAAATTGGAATTTTGAAAATTTGCTTCATGAATTACAAAATGTAACCAATTGGACTCAAAAAAATATAAGAGAAATGAGGCCCAACAAAGGGAGCCCAACCGGCCAAACAAGGGCCCAAGTCCATGGAATTAATTAAATTTCCATGTGATAATTACAAATAAGGGAGCATATTATATAATGATCCTTATCCTTTAGAGCTTTAAAGAAACAAGGAGAAAGAACAAAGCAAAAACAAGAACAAACATAAGGGACCATTCGGCCCTCTCTTGAAAATTCAAGACCAAGATTTAGCCATCAAAAAAATTGATTCTTCAAGTAAACTTACTAATTCAAGGGTGCTAAGTAACATGGAGTCATTGTTTCGGACGATCGGTGGTTCGTTTTCTCTAGCTACCAACTTGGGTCAAGTTAAGAAGTGAAGAAGAAAGGTGAGTTTGAATCTTGTTTTATGTGTTATGCATGGTTTGGAGATGTTGTAGTAAGCTAAAAAGGAAGAAATTCACGATAAAAATAATGTGGAAGTTTGGCCGTATGTATGTACATGTTGTATGTTTATGATGACTTGAATTCATGTTGGAATCTAGTTGTGGTTATGGTGGAATTTGTATTAGAAATGAAGGTTGAATGAATTAGTGAAAGTTGGAAATTATAAGGTATGACCGTGTGGTGCTATGTGTAGGATGGAATATGAATTAAATTCCGTTAGTATGTTAAGTGTGTTATTGTGAAATGAATGGATGAATAATGGTTCTTGTTTTCATGGAAAAATGGTTGACGTGTTGTTATAAGAAATTATGCAAATTTATTGTAAATTATGTAAATGTGGAAATGAAAGTAGGAAGATGCAAGTTATGATTATCATTGATGAAGTTGGAAGATAGAAATATGTCATGAATATGTTTGCTAAAAGATTGGAAGTTGTGGGTGAATTATGCCTTTGGTAGGAGACTTGTATATTGTGTATACTTTATGTATATTTGGTGAAAACGATATGATATGCCTCCGAATTATGTTGTAGTGATCTTGATAAGTGATGAATATGAAAATGGTAAGATTGGTTTGGAAGTGTAAGGTCGGAATGAAAGATGTTATGTTAAGTCGGAAAGATGGCTAGTTATGCCATATTATGTGTTTTGTGATATTTGATGTTGTTATCGATGTTGTTATTGAATTGTTGGGTTGCTGTGTTGATATATTAAGCCGAGCTAAGTCTCGGGGATGCTATATATATAGGGGAAATGCTGCCGAAATTTCGGTAGGCAATTATGTGATTAAGTATGGAATCCTAAAGGCTTGAATTGACAATTCGTAAACTTGACCATTTGTAGATTCTAGACGAAATTGGAATCGAAGCCAAGCGAGCGTAAGACGCAATCGAGGTATGTAAAGCCTACCCCTTCATTCTTAGGCATGTTCGTAACGTAATAGGCTCGGCCGCGAGCCTTAAGTACGACTCCGTTCCTCGGAATTCGAGATGGAAATCCGCTCCAATTCCTTCAGTAAGATTGAATCATTTTTCTTATAACTTGTCCCTAAAGTGAACTTTTGTATAAAACTTTCCTAAACGGAGTCGGAATGCTTCCATATGATTATGGATGACCTCATAAGGTCTATTATCAGTAATTTACGTATGTCGCCTCGAGTTGGTCCGAGGTGGGCCCACGGAGCCCCGATACCTATTGTATGATCTAAATTGTCTCATTTCTGTCCGATTTTCACAAGTA
The DNA here is from genome assembly GCF_019175385.1 of Lycium barbarum. Lineage (NCBI taxonomy): Eukaryota > Viridiplantae > Streptophyta > Magnoliopsida > Solanales > Solanaceae > Lycium > Lycium barbarum. Next base: position 62,342,183 of record NC_083342.1, on the reverse strand, counting down.
ACATCTGAACTATTATTCTGATCACGATATGACTACTTTTTATATAAATCTTACAAAAATGGTTTTGACATCTAGACATATGATTCTGGTAATAATCTGTCGTGCCTTCCCAAGTAGGATATAGGCGCGTATTATGAATACCATCCGAATACTCTGATTTGACTCGCCGCTTGGCATACTTCAGTTTGATTGAGTCTGTATGTATGTGGTTTCTCATTAATCTGTTCGTGAATGTCTCAATGCTTCCTTCACTGCGTCCCGGGCCAGGTTCTGTTATCGTGCATATTCCTCTGCATTGTTCACCGCGTCCCTCGGTGTGCGGGCCGGGATCTGTTTATATCGGTATGATATTATGATCTGTGTATGGGGAAGGCGGCCAGGATGGCACATTATCTGATTCTGTCTGTCCACCGCGTCCCGTACTAAGAGGGTCGGGTTCTGTTTACCGCGCCCCCATGACAGGGCCGGGATCTGTATGTATGTATGTATGTGCTATCAGTATTTATATAAGCACATGACTCTGTATGATTCTGTATGACTCTGCATGCATAATTCTGTCCGGCACACGTCTGTCTGTCCGTATGTATTGTGATTCTGTCTGTCCGTGTGTATTATGATCCTGCCTGACAGTCTGGACCATGATTCTGTCTGTCCGTCTGGATTATGACTCTGTCCGGTATACTTCCGTCTGTCTGTTCGGCTTATGATTCTGTCTATTATATTTCTGTGTTTCTGGTCCAGATTATGATTATGTTTGATACATTTCCGCTTTACATACTCGGTACATTTTTCGTACTGACCCCCGGTTCTTCGGGGGCTGATTTACATGCCCGCAGGTACAGACGCACCTGGAGATACACCGCCAGTCTAGGGCTCAGATTCTACTATTTTGAAGAGCTCCCTTGATCCGGAGCGAATACTTTTGGTATATATCTTCTGACATCTGTATATTCTGTATGTATGATAATTCTGGGTACGGCGGGGCCCTGTCCCGCCATCTGATTCTGTATGTCTGTTAGAGGCCTGTAGATATGTATGTGGGTTACGGGTTACATCTGTTCAGGTAGGTGCGTACGATTTTGTGACTCTGTCTGTTATGTTAGCCTCATCGGCTTATGCAAAAGTTTCAGTATGCATATGTATATATTTTCGCGCGCGCCGTATCTGTATTGGCTTGAATTTGTAAACACCTATTTGAAATATTCTGTCTGGTACGCCGATTCTGTCAGGTAGGTACGTATGGGTATCCAGTTAGGATACCAGTCGCGGCCCACGGGGTTGGGTCGTGACAGTTTCTATGATAGACAAGTAGGTAATTACGACGATGGCTACTATCTCTTGATTCTCCCATCTTATGTTATTTCTTATGCTGTCTCTATGCTCCTATTATGATGTTGATTATGCTTTACATACTCAGTACATTATTTGTACTGATGTCTTTTTGTTTGTGGATGCTACGTCATGCCCGCAAGTTGACAGGGAGACAGGCTTGATCCATAGATATCTTATTCAGGGACTGCACAGAGGAGCTCCATTTCATCCGGAGATACAACTTTTGGTATTATTCTTTTGTGTACATACCTATGGCATGGCGGGGTCCTGTCCCGCCTATATGATATGACATTACTCTTCTTAGAGGCTCGTAAACAGTTGTATATGATTAGATGTCCTTAGCCTTGTCGGCTCATATTTTGTATATCATTTTGATAGCCTTGTCAGTTGTGTATATGGATATGGGCATTGTTATTGATGATGATATAAATGTGTTGTTGCCCAACGAGATTAGCACTATTGATGCATATAAATTATGAGTAAGCCATGTGGCTCACCTAGATGTGAATATGAGAGTACGATAAGAGGTACCCGGGTGGGTTAGCACCGGGTGCCCGTCATGGCCCTCTGGGTGGGTCGTGAAATCTCGTCGACAGCATGTCCAGTATGTAAGCATAGGCTCATAGACGCTTATATTCAGTCAGACAGTGTGGCCCGCTCAACACATGTTTGGTTACATAGTTTTATCAGGTAGCCTTGTCGGCTTGTACCCCAATTTAGTTTGGTGATGCATGTATATAAATCATTTGAGGGCTGTGACCCTCTAGTTTATGATATCTATCAGTCAGCAGATCAAGTTGTGAGCATCCTCAGGTGGCCCAGAAGGAGCATGAGCATAAGCAGGTATGATATGTATGTTTTGCGGCATCTAGGATGTCAGCTTTTGGGTGTCCGTCAGAGCCCTCCGGTTGGGCTATGACAAAAGTGGTGTCAGAGCAGTTCGTCGTAGGGTCGTCTATGAGTAGTATCTAGTAGACTCTTGTCTATGGGTGTGTTGTGCATTGCACTTATAGTCAGGAGGCTGTAGGATATTTAGGATGGTCATCCTTCTTTCTAATCATAGATCGTACAGTAGAGCTAATGATAGGAGAGCTCGTTCTTGGTACTAGTTCCGCTAAATTACAAGATTCAGTTGATGAAGAGGACAGGTTCAGTTAATAGAAGCGTAAGCAAGGCTACGAAGGTGGACATGAGACCCATATCACCCGTCAACTCAGGATCGAGGATGTCAAAAGGTATAAGTGTCACGATCCAGCTAGGGGCCGTGACGGGTACCCGGGGCTAGCCACCGAGCACCACTCGTGCTACTGCTCGTCTTACTCATTTAATGGTCTTTTATCGTCTTTATTCTCAAATTGTAGGAAAATCATATTTTATATGGAAACATAAATACTTTTTAAATACATTTGCCTCTCGGCCATCGAAAAAATATATACATATAATAGCATCTCGTGAGACCATCTAACCCACATTGCGCATCTACGGGCCTCTACTGGAGTACTAAGCATAAGGACGGGACAAGACCCCGTCGAGCCCAAAAATACATACACATGAATATACACAAAATAATCGTCATAAGCACCTCCGAACAAAGGAGCGCTTTCAATCAGCTGACGGCTACTACTGGTCTGGGTCGAGCTCTCCTCCCTGTCTACCTGTGGGTATGATCACAACGTCCAAATAAAAGGGACGTCAGTACGAATATTGTACTGAGTATGAGAGGCATAAACAATGAAATAAAACAATGACATAATGGAAATATCACTATGGAACATCTATATCTGACGGTCAGGCATAAGGAATTAAGTCATGATGTCTTACTCATACTTGTCATCATATCATGCATGCACAATGTATAAGCTGCCCGCTCATATAGTTGCGGTGTAGTAATGTATAAGCTACCCGTCCATAGCGGATCGGTGTGATAATCATAACATTAGCCTGTGTCCAGGCCTCCCGCGTCCGGGGTATCATCTCATGCCGCCCACTAGTGTTGTCTGTCCATGCCATTTGGCCATGGTGTATCGTATAGCTGCCCACCTTAGCGGTGACTGCCCGGCCAACTAGGCGCGGTGTTATATCATCATCGTACATGCTCATCCTGATATGCTTGTCGCAACATACTTATCATAATACATGCATAAGGCTTATGGACAACTTTACTCGACCGGGGTGACGTAAGGTCGTGATCCCCCGATTTCATTATGGAGTAATCATTGACATTCTACCTCACCTTGAAGGAACTAACATATAAGGTGAGTGTGAGTAATAAATAACATCATGCCATTTTGGGATCATCATATCATATCTCTTATCTTATATTACCATTCATAGATATAGGCTTTTAGCTTTCCGGAATATAGGGACTTATGAAGAGGAGGAAAATTATGCTATGAGATTCATGCCATTAGAAAGAAGGGACTAGCCTCACATACCTTTGACGTTTAGCTAAGCTATCGTTCGCTTGTTCTCCTACGATATCGTGTTTCTACCTTCAAAAGAGAATTCGCATTTACGTTAGTTAATCGACTATAAGAACGCGCTACTGTTTCTAGGGAAAATTGGGCGGCACTTCCTTTGGTTATACTACTTTTCCCATATTCTATATCAACTCCCACACGCTCACAACCACATTCACAATATCACAATCAACAATCATCATTTATATACATTGACCACAATCCACCACTTCTCTTCAATTTCTCCACATTTGTGGTTACAGCTTACCATCGCGTTTCCTCGTATATAATACTTATTTTATGGCCTAATTGTCATTTATAACGTATTCATAATCACAACACTCCATCAATCATAATCCAACCCAACTACTATCCAACCATGACACTGTTCACATTTTATGACCCATTTACTACACTCTTCTATATAATCCAAGTGTTTCAATGTATCAATGCTTCAATCATCATGAGAAGGTCATCAAACTTACCTCAGATGTTGTAGGAACGAGCCTTGAGTAGCGATGCTCATCTATACCAAAAACCCTATTTCACTTCCTTTGCAATTCCTTGATGTAGATAAAATTTAGACTGATTCTTACACTTGATTTCATGGATTTGATGTTATTGACCTTGATTTTCCTTTAGTTCTCTTGAATTCTTGTGAATGAAGTGTTTAGAGTGTTCTAGAGACTTCTTGAGTCGTGTAGATAAGAAATGAATAAATGAGCTTAGGGTCCCTTTTAATAACTCAAAACCTGATTTTTAATGAACAGTAGTCGGGTGTACAGTGGCCGTAAACCCAGTTTATGGGCCGTATTCTGGTTTACGGTCCGTCCTTCACGACCGTATTTAAGCATATCAGAAATAGAAAGGTTTGCCGGAGTCATGGTGGTTTACGGTCGCAGTTTACGAGCTGTATTTTGATTTACGGTCCGTATTCTGAGTCGTATTTAAACATTTCGTCATTTGGCAGAAAGTTGAAGTTTTTGGAATGTGGAAGGACGATGGCAGTTTACGGTCCGTAATCCACTTTACGGTCCTTATTCTATTTTACGACCCACTGGGTCGAAGTGCAAATCTGTAACTTTCTCATTTCTAAAATTCATAATTAGTCATTCCCTACTTAGTAAAACATCGCACACTCATACGCTTCGTTGGTCTACTCGTTGTACGTTCACGGAGAAATTTCCGAGGTGTAACATTCGCCCCCCCTTTTGGAACATTCGTCCTCGAATGTTAAAACACTCGGGATTCTACGAAAATTTTGCCAGAGTTTCCCCTGAAATTTGGCACTACCAACCTGTCGCAACAACCCATAATATCATCGCCTCACAGAGCTACAACACAACATCGACATATCTATCGCCACACGCGACCAAAAGCACGAAAATAAACATACACACCTTATATCGCTGGCGTTTCATCTTGAATATCTCCTGGGGGTCGGAATAAATGCGAATACTTTGCCTCATACTCTCTTCCGCTTCCCAAGTCATTTCTTCCCGGTTATTGTTTCACCAGAAGACTTTAACTGAAACCACCTCTTTGTTTCGGAGTTTTCGCACTTGCCTGTCGAGGATAGCAATAGGAACTTCTTCATAGGTTAGCTTTTCTATTACTTGCACATCATCTATCGGAACAATCTTTGTGGGATCTCCAATACACTTGCGGAGCATCGAAACGTGGAAAACTGGGTGGATTGATTCAAGCTCCGAAGGCAAATCCAATTCATAGGCTACATAACCCATCTTGCGAATAATTTTATAGGGTCCAATGTATCTAGGACTTAGCTTCCCTTTCTTACCAAATCTCATCACCCTTTCATTGGAGATACTTTCAAAAATACCCAATCACTAACTTGAAATTCCAAGTCTCGTCGGCGATTGTTTGCATAAGACTTTTGGCGACTTTGGGCTGTCAACAATCGATCTCGGATCACCTTAAATTTTTCAACTGCCTGTTGAACCAATTCGGGGCCTATTAATTGTGTTTCTCCTGTTTTAAACCATCCAATTGGAGATCTACACTTCCTTCCATATAGAGCTTCATAAGGAGCCATTTGAATGTTGGAATGGTAACTATTATTATATGCGAATTTGATTAGCGGCAAATGATCATCCCAACTACCACCGAAATCCAGTACACATGCTCGTAGCATATCTTCCAAGGTCTGAATAGTGCGCTCGGCTTGCCCGTCGGTCTGCGAATGAAATGCCGTGCTGAGTATCACTTGAGTGCCTAGACCTTCTTAAAAGGTCTTCCAAAACATGGCTGTAAACTATGCTCCTCTATCTGTAATAATAGATAATGGTATACCATGGAGTCGCACAATTTCCTTAAGATACAACCTCGCATAGTCTTCTGCTGAGTAGGTAGTTCTGACTGGAAGGAAATGAGCAGCCTTTGTTAATCTATCCACGGTCACCCATATAGAATCATACCTGCCTCGAGAACGAGGTAACCCCACGATAAAATCCATGTTGATCACTTCCCATTTCCAAGTAGGGAATTGTATTGCTTGCAATAAGCCTCTTGGCTTCTGATGTTCAACTTTTATTTGTTAGAAATTTGGGCACTGTGCTATAAATTCAGCTATGTTTCTCTTCATGTCATCCCACCAATACATCATCTTGAGATCACGATACATTTTAGTTGCACCTGGATGAATAGAATACCGAGAACAATGTGCTTCCTCTAGAATTCGCCGGCGCAATTCTGCTACATTCGGCACACATAGTCTGCCTCGGTACCTAAGAATTCCATCAATAGAAAATTCAAATGGAGACTTCTCCTTTTCATGAGATAGGTCTCTGTAATGGCACAATTGGGAGTCTTCATATTGTCGCTCCTTCACTTCTATGTCCAAGGACGAAGTTGTGGGATCGTTGATACTAATCCCCACATTACCCGAATCTATTACACGTACCCCAAGACTAGCAAGTTGGCGGACCTCATGAACCATCTCTTTCTTTTCCGGAGGGATTTCACATAAAATGCCCATTGATCGGCGACTAAGCGCATCGGCTACTACATTCGCTTTTTCGGGGTGGTATAAAATGTTCACATCATAATCTTTCAACAATTATAACCACCGCCTCTACTGTAGGTTCAACTCATTTTGCTTGAAAATATATTGAAGACTTTTGTGATCTGTATAGATATTAGCATGCACTCCATACAAATAATGCCTCCATATTTTTAATGCATGAATAACCGCAGCCAATTCGAGATCATGAGTCGGATAATTCCTTTCATGTTTTCGTAATTGTCTCGAAGCATATGAAATAACTTTACCATGCTGCATCAATACGCACCCTAATCCGACACCGGAAGAGTCACAATACACCACATAGCCATCTGACCCTTCTGGAAATGTTAAGATCGGAGCTGAGGTCAACCTGCCTTTCAACTGTTGGAAGCTGCGTTCACAAGCATCATTCCACTGAAATTTTGCTGATTTCTGGGTTAGCTTCGTCAATGGGGCTGAAATAGACGAGAACCCCTCTACGAACCTTCTGTAATAACCTACCAACCCAGAAAACTATGAACTTCTGTAGGCGTCGTAGGCATTGGCCAAGTCTTCACAGCTTCAATTTTCTGAGTGTCGACTCGAATGCCATCATTTGAAATAACATGGCCCAGAAATGTCACAGAATTTATCCAAAACTCCCACTCTGAAAATTTTGCATACAATTCTCGGGTTCGAAGAATGCCAAGAACAATTCGCAAATGATTTGCATGTTCTGATTCCGTGCGAGAATACACTATAATATCATCAATAAATACTATCACAAATAGGTCCAAGAGAGGCCTGAATACGTTGTTCATCAAATTCATAAACACGGCCGGAGCATTAGTCAACCCAAACGACATCACTCGGAATTCATAGTGACCATATCTCATTCTGAAGGCCGTCTTGGGAATATCCGCTTCTCTAACTCTCACCTGATGATAGCCCGATCTCAAATCTATTTTTGAAAACCATTTGGCACCCTGTAGCTGATTAAATAAATCATCAATCCTCGAAAGAGGATATTTGTTCTTTATCGTCACTTTATTCAATTGCCTGTAGTTGATGCACATTCGTAGAGATCCGTCTTTCTTTCTTACAAACAAGACCGGTGCTCCCCACGGTGATGAACTGGGTCTAATAAACCCCTTTTCAAGCAAATCCTTCAACTGCGCCTTTAGCTTTTTTAATTCTGCCGGAGACATTCGATAAGGAGAAATAGAAATAGGCTTGGTGTCCGGCAACACGTCAATAGCAAAATCTATTTCTCTTTCTGGAGGAAAACCTGTAAGCTCATCAGGAAATACATCTGGGAATTCATTCACGACCGAAACTGATTGGAAAGTTGGCGGCTTTTCCTCGGTGTCATGAACCCGAACTAAATGAAAAATATAACCCTTGGCTATCATCTTCCTTGCCTTAAGGTAGGAAATAAACCTACCCTTTGGAGATGCTGCATTACCCTTCCATTCAAGCACGGGCTCTCCCGGGGGTTGGAATCGAACCACATTCAATCGACAATCAACATTAGCATCGCACGAGGCCAACCAATCTATACCCATGATTATATCGAAATCTATCATTTTCAGCTCAATCAAATCAGCTTTGGTTTGACGATCACATATCATAATGACACAATTTTTGTACACTTGCATTGCTATAACGGGATCACCAACCGGAGTCAGTACCTCAAAAGGTTTAATTGACTCGGGTCTCACCCCAATACAACTAGAAACATATGGAGTAATATAAGAAAGAGTAGAACCCGGATCTATCTGTCACGACCCAACTAGGGGTTGTGAAGGGTACCCAAGGCTGACCACCGAGCACCGCTCGTTCTACTACTCATCATACTCATTAAGCCTCCTTTTTCGTTCATAAACTCATAATCATAAGAAAATCATTTTCATTAAAGAACATAAATACTTTTATATACATAAGCCCTTTGGCTATCAAAAGATAATGTTCACATATTTACGTGTATACAATAGTGACCTTGTGAGACCATATAACCCACACATACGTATCTACGAGCCTCTACTAGAGTACTAGACATATGGATGGGACAAGACCCCGTCGTGCCCAAAATACTTATACATATATATATATACACAAAAGTATAACCCGATTAGCACCTCCGGAATAATGGAGTGCTTCTGCAAATCTGCTGGTAGCTCCTAAAGGTCTGCGCCGTCTCCCTGTCTACCTGTGGGCATGAACACAGCGTCCAAAGAAAACGGACGTCAGTACGAATATTTTACTGAGTATGTAAGGCATGAATGAAACAAACATAATAGAGAAAGCATAAGTCATGAGGTGAAGGCAAACCTGCGCGACCTTTAAGGGTGAATACATTTCATACATATATCGCATATACATAATCGTCGTACATGAACCATCAAAGCATATTCATCATCATGTCATATAATACATCATCGTAGTGCGGTATCTTTTCATACACATAAAACATTATCCGTATTCGGCCACATGGTGGCTTGATAGTATCCGTATTCGGCCACGTAGTGGCTCGACAATATCACATACATATCTTCCATATTCGGCCACGTAGTGGCTCGACCATATCACATGCATCATACAAGGATCAATATATCTCATCATTATCATTGTTGTCACAAACATCTTATAAGCTTATCGTAACCTTCTATTAATGCACACATTTTAATTTAAAGACAATCTATGAAAATCACATCATATTCGTAGCATGAATTTCGTATAAATATCGCATGATAGTCTTTATAATCTTTGGGCTTAAGCTCATCATTTCCATTATCATTTCTACAGCGTATCTCTCACCTTTATCTCACATGAAAACTTTTATGAACATAGACTCGCAGTTTCTCGAAATATTGGTCATAGGACATACATTAAGGCTTATGAACAATCTATAACAATGTCGGGGTGACGTAAGGTCGAGAACCTTCGATTCCATTATGAACATATATGAACATTCTGCCTCACCTTGAAGGGATTAGTATATAAGGTGAGTGTATACAAGGAACAACATCATTTACTTTATAAGAACGTCATATCATATCTCTTGACTCATATAGCTATTCATGATCTTAGGCTCTTGGCTTTCCGGGATATAGGAGAATCATGGAAAGGGAGAAGAATCATATCATGGGATTCATGCCACAGAAAGAAAAGGACTAGCCTCACATACCTTTGTCGTTTAGCTAAGCCATCGTTCACTTGCTCTCCTTTAATGTCACGTCGCTACCTTCAAGAAAGAATTCGTATTGACGTTAGTTAATCGACTACGGGAATGCGTCACTATTTCTAGAGAAAATTGGGCAACCCTTCCTTTATTTATACTAATTTTCTCATAGTATAATCAACTCCAAAACATTTACAACAGTACTTCACAATATCGTATCAACAATCGTCATTCATATACTTTGAGCAAAATCCACCATTTTTCTCTATTTTCTCCACATTTATGGTTGTAGTTTGTTATCGCGTTTTCTCATATATAATACTTATTTCCTGGTCTAAACATCATTTACAACATATTCATAATCATGGCACATCAACGTTTATGGTTCCATTCAACTACTATTCAATTATGGCACTATTCTCCCATTTAGGACCCATTTTCCATGTCTTTCAACAATTCAAGCATCTTAGCTTTCCAATACCTTAAACAACATGCTAAATTCATAAAACTTACCTTAGATGGTGGTGGAACAAGCCTAGAGTGGAGTTCTTCCTCCTTCCTCAAAACCCTATTTTTCCTTCCTTAAAATTTCTTGGTTTGGATGAACTTCACTTGAGTTTCACACACTTTGTTTCATGGATTTGGTGTTATTGATCTTGATCTTCATTTGATTCTCTTAAATTTTGTGGATGAAATGTTTTGATAAGTTCTAGAGGGTTCTTGAAGGTTATAGACGAAATATGAATGAAAATGAATGAGAAAGTCACTTCTAATAATCACAAAATCTGATTTTTAATGAACAGTCATCGGGGTGTACAGTGGTGGTAAACCACAGTTTACGGACCGTATACTAGTTTACGGGCCGTATAACGTGGTCGTGTTTAGGCATATCAAAACAGAAAGGTTTGCTGGAGGTCATGATGGTTTACGGCCACAGTTTACGGGTCGTATTTCAGTTTACGGTCCGTAAACTGGGTCATATTTTACCATTTAAACTTTGGATAGAAAGTTGAAATTTGTAGAACGTTGGAGGGCGATGGCAGTATACGGGTCCGTAAATCACTTTACGGGCTGTATTCTGTTTTACGACCACTGGCTGAATTGAAATCCTACAACTTTCTTATTTCAAAAAATTCATGAATCGTCATTCCCTACTTAGTAAAACATCGTACACTCATACTCTTCGTTGGTCTATTCATTGTACGTTCACGGAGAAATTTCTGAGGTGTAACACTATCAGTGGATATACATCACGGGAGAATATAGACAAAGTACCTATGACCACATCCGGGGAGGACTCAAGATCCTGTCGTCCGGCTAAAGCTTATACACGGGGCTGAGTGGCACCTGAAGTAGATGCTGCCCCTCTACCTCTACCTCGGCCAGCTGACATCTGGGGAATCTGTCCTGCCGGGCGTGCTGAGGAAGAACCAGCTGCTGAGCCTATAGGCTGAACTCCAACTCTACCACTCATCGACGGGCAATCTCTCATCATGTACCCCACCTGGCCACAAGTATAACAAGCGTCCGAACCCTGGCGACACTGTCCGGAATGCAATCTACCGCACTGGCTGCATCGCGGTACTGGGGGTCTCTTCTGGCTATAATCTTCCCTGATTTGGGAATCTGGGGCCCTCGAACTCTGGCCCTGTCCTGAACGGAAGGTGTTACGCCCCGTATTTTTGTACGTCAAACCATTCGTAAGCTAATCGACGTAAGTCTAAGGACGAGATTAATTTTTGGAATGTGAGACAAGGGCTTCTAATCCCCGATTTTTTTATGAGTGCACGATTGATTATAAATGTCAATTGGTATAGAAATATTATTGGAGATTAAGGATTAATTAGCCACGATTATATTATTAAGTGGGGATTAAAGATTAATTCAGCTAATTAGATCACTAAGTGGGCCCCACGACACATGGCGGAATTTGATTGGTGATTTAATGAAAAGTGGACACATGTCATAAAAGTGGACACATGTCACAAGAGTGGACACATGTCCACTTTATAAGCAACATAGAAATACTAAGTTGATGACTCCTAATTCATTTATCAAATTCATTATCTTGTTGAAGAAGGAAGGAGCTCCTAGCTATGGCAACTCACGGCCATGGCTATGGTAGCAATTCTTGAAGGCCATGGCCATGGCTATGGCAAATCAAGAAGCTCACGGCCAGCCTTCATTTCCACACAATTAAATTGTTGATCTTTACCTTGATTTGAAGGAGGAATCACGAACAACCATGGTAGCAAGCTCACGGCCAGCTTGTTATTTAAAAAAAAAAAAGTTTTTGCTTGCTTAGATTAATACCACGGAGATTAGCAAGTCATTTGTTGCTAAATAAGTGGGTCGAAGGTTGCTTCATTGGAAAGATGAAGTTCCGGAAGTTCGTAAAGATTGTGCACATCGTCCCTTTCATCTTGTTCTTGGAATAGAAGTTCATCCAAGTTAAAGTTGGCTTAAGGGAGGTGTTATCTTGCTGGATGAGGTAATGAATCTTCCCTCCTAAGATGTAATTGAGTTGATCCAAAATATAGCTAAGTTGTTAGATAAGAGAATATGGAAAATATGTCGGAAATCGTATTTGTTGTTGTTTTAGGCATATGGACTGTTTTGGCCATGTTGTTGTTGTGTTATTGAGATGATTTATTTATTTATGGATAGGAGTTGATGTTATGGTTGTGTTAATGTTGATATACATGGGATGATTTGAATAAGGAAGTGTATAAAGTATTGTATACAAGGCGTATATTGGGCTATTTTTATGTATATCTTTGAAAGTTGATGATTTGAGTTCAAAGAGATTTATATTAAGTTGTTGTTGTGGCTGCTATATGTTGCATTATTGAATATAATTGGAAGTCCGGGCTAGGCAAGATATATAGAGGAAATACTGCCCGAGTTCCATTAGGTTCTTAACGAATCAAAATCCTAATCAAGAAAGTACGAACTAGATAATGATTCACATAAGTGATTTGTTATAGATTTATAAGTTCGGAATGTCGTAGTTTATTGACAATAGTATTACTTTCATGTTAAATAGGCTAAAGGAGCGATGAAGTAAGCTTGGTTACGATCGGTCTATGACAGGTATGTAAAGTTAACCCTTCTTTCTTTTTGGCATGATCTTTATGAAACAAATAGACGATGTGAATATGATTCCAAAGAAGTTCCTATTCTTAGAGCCACTAGGATGGCTAATGGTTTTGATTTCCGGAAGTTATTTCTTTATATCTTGATACGTGTATATGATTCCAGAAGTTCTATTTTGATATAATCCACTGTGACATTCGAAAGGTATTTGATATGACCATTATGTAGATTTTCAAGTGATAGTTCATTTTGATTACTCCATTGAGTCTTTGATAGTTTTAATTAGCATATGGTTGCTTACTACTCTGCTCGTGCATGACTCAATATGTCCTCCACTGAGTCCCGGGCCTGGATACGTTTTCGTGCGCAGTTTCACTGCATTGTTCACTGAGTCCCTCACTAGAGGGTCGGGTAGGGTATATATATATATATATATATATATATATATATATATATGATGGTGTTATGATGTGTTTATGGCGCCAAGGATGGTATGTGGCGACCTTATTCACCGAGTCCCATAATGGGCCGGATATGATATATGATATTGATATGCATGATGTTCATTTCATAAGGCAGGTGTATTGATGTTTTAAAAGTCATACATGTTTCTGGTAACCTCTATTTCAGTTATGATCCTTTTTATTGTATTTCACATTTTATATACTCAGTACATATTCCGTACTGATCCCCTTTCTTTGGGGGGCTGCGTTTCATGCCCGCAGGTACAGATAGTCAGTTTGGTGACCCTTCAGGATAGGACTTCTACTCAGCTGTCTTGGAGAGTTCCGTTGTTCCGGAGCCTAGACTTTTGGTACAGATCTTATGATATATATGTATATGTTTATCCAGGGGTACGGCGGGGCCCTGTCCCGTCATATTTCACTGTTAGTACTTTTAGAGGTCTGTAGACATATGTGTGGGTTGTGTATAATTTCTGTTCAACTGTGTCTATACGATGTGCTATGATATGATGTCCGTCTGTAGTGGCAGCCTTGTTGGCTTGCATATGACATGATATTGATGTGTAGTGGCAGCCTTGTCGGCTTGCGTATCAATTTATGATTTGATCAGTTGTGACTCCTCAGGAGACCGTTTATCTGAATATACATAGTTGATGACGTTATGAACCGTTGGAGTTCTTTTGCAAGTTTCAATATTGTTCATAGATTCAGTTTGATTATATTTGACAGGTTCGTATACGGGTGTCCAGTTCGGGCACTTGTCATGGCCCACGGGGTTGGGTCGTGACAAAATTGGTATCAGAGCAGTTCGTCCTCGGAGTGTCTACAAACCGTGTCTAGTAGAGTCTTGTTTATCGGTGTGTTGTGCACCACATCTATAAACAGGAAGCTGCAGGACATTTAGGATGTTACCTTTCTTTCATATCTAAGATCGTGCGATAGAGCCCAGCCATAGGAAATGAAATTCCTTATACTAACCTTTGATTTCAGCTGAGAACGACATCGACAGAAGGAAGCGACTGATGATATTGGAAGTTACCAAGTAAACAGGTAAGTAACGGTGCGAAAGAGGCATGTCTGATAAGGTTAGAATATTGAGGTATGATCGACTTGTAAAGTTGAAGAATGAAAGGGGAGGTAGATCGGAAGGTATAACAGGATAGATCGTTAAAGGATCAGGTACGTCTCGAGGTGCGATATGTGAGGTAAGTTCCGACACCTTTATACTTTTTACTGGAAATTTGGAGCCCTGTGTGGCTATGATACGATATGATATATGCGTATATATGTTGACCCTGTTTGGCATTGTTGGTATTTCCTGCGTGCAGGTTTTGGGATAGTAAGAGGTACAGAGGAAACTCTGCCCAAATTTTCCCAGAAATAGACAAAGAAGAGAATGAGATATAAGTTTATAATATGTCTTGAAAGTCGATACCGATAGAGTAAATTTATTATGTGGGATTAAAGCTTTAAGATATACCCCCCATGTCATCCGTAAGAGGCATTATTCTTACTTGGGAAATTTTATTTCAAAGAATCATGTATGAGCAACACGGTTTGGAATCCATTGAATGGACCAGAATACTTTCCAGCCATATTTTTACCTTAGAAAAAGCTCATGTTGAAGGACAAAAACGTCCAGCAATTAAGTTTCACCTAATTGGGAGAATATAGAGCATACAACAAGTAGTTTATGAACTAAATTATTCGTTCACGACTCAAGAATAAATCTGGAGGTAAACCATGTGAATCAAGCACTAGAAGTCCTGTGGTACTTATCGGATTCTAGTTTTTCTTCTGGTGGTGTTTGGAGAATGCTTCATGGTGACATTTTATTAGTTCTTAATAAACTAATTGAAGATGGAATTTGTGGAAGTAAAACTCAAACTTGTGGGCTGTCTAGGATCATGTATTTCATATGTTGTTGATGAAATGCTAGGATAATTCGGAAGGGCTGGTGATACTAAGGGATGATTTAGAAAAAGGTGGCAAATCTTAACAAAACATTTTATTGAGGTATCGAGTGAACCGATAAGTAGGGATAAAGTACGACGAGTTTACAGTTAAAAGGAGCAATAGTATGATTGAGATAAAAGTACGGAGGAGGAAGAATTATGACAAATTATGAAGGTATTAATAAGACGCTTGTGAGATATTAAGGATAAGATTGATTAGAAAGGGTGAAGGGTTAAATGCGCCTACTCCACAGAGTGCAATTAAAACATAGTAAGAATCGTGAATAAGGTTAAGGAGTGCTACGTTATAGGATGGACTACGAACAGGGTGTAATATGAATATCATAAGGACTGTTATAGAAATGAGTAAAGCCTAGCAATGAAGTAACTAAAGGATATGATGTGATCAGTGTGAAACGGGAAAGCAAATATAAAAAAAAAAACTTATAAAGTCCAAGTCCTATAGGGAAAGTTCAGAATAGAGGTCAAGTGGTAACAAAAGTGAAAGCGAGCACAGTAAGAGAATGAGTTAATAGAAAGAAGAAGATAAGAAGAAAGCGAGTGGAATTACGGTGTAGCGATGTGTTATGACTTGTATTGCAGAGAAAACGAGTAATATAAGCGACAAAATTGTGAAAGACTGAACCAAAGGAAGATGAGCAACGGGACAGAATGAATACCAGAAATGACTGGTATGATAAGAACAAATAGAGATGAACAAAATATGTTTTGAAAATGAGAAAGGGGTTGCGTAGAAATAGTGTTTTCCGAAGGATAAAGGAGTAGCATGAGATTCCTCGTGCACAAAATAAAAGATGGACATAGACTGGTGAAATGAAAGGAATACTAAAGGAAGCACTCAAGATAGACGTAATTAATTGAGTATGAGTATGGGATAAAAGGGAAATGTATAGCTACGAACTTAAGGTGTAGTGCGACGAGAAGGTGATAAGACAAGACCACTATTAAGACGAATTTGATATGATTTTGAATAAGTTAGAAGTTAGCGCTGGATATACAACAAGGGTGAAAGATCATGAGGCATAAAGGAGTACTACGTGTACGTGACTTCACCTCGGAAATAGTGAAATCCTTAAAGGACAAGGATTGTGAATTTGCGAAACAACTGATGTATAGTGAATTTATTAAAAGAAATAGATGATATCCATTGGGATAAAGATAGTGTTATAATAAAGCTTGGGACACTTATCATCAGAATATAAGTGCTACCTAACTGAAAATTTGAAACGACTATAAGCACTAGCTAATTACTGATCAGAATAAATGGAATGTGGCTTTGGATAAATTGCTACATTAATTGTATTACTCGAGTACCAACCATCAGATAAGATTTTGTACTATATATTGAGAGTTCTCATCGCCTCGTGATTTGGTTAAGGTTTCGCACGTGGGGAATCAAAGTTATAGATGATAAGGAAAAGACCTGGACATGGTATAAGTACAACCTCAAAGGGGGGAAGCGGGTGAAAGCAAAGTAAGTACAAATGGAAACAATTGACGCTATAATGTATCCAATATGGATACTCAAACTTCAAGTGAGATCCCATGCTGAAACAAGTTGGTAAGATCTGAAAGCCAGCGATAAACGAATAGCAGCCAAGATGGTATTTGAGACAGTGCTGAGAATTATTGATAAAGATCTTGGATAATATGACATTAGAAAGTAGATGCTTATAAAAGGAAGAATGCGACAAGAGAATGGTAACGAGTAACTTAAGAGATATTGTGAAAGATAGCGATGCTATGCTAGATTAGAGGCTAAGATGTTGGCAATAGAGTTGTTCGCTGATGATATTGTGACTTATAAGTAGCAAGGAGAAGGGATAGAAAATCCCCTATAGTAGGGAGCGAGAAAGTCAAAGGGTGAATAAAGGAAGGGAAAGGAGTATGACAAGATAGGCTACGAGCGAATTTTAGTAAGGAGGAGATATGTAAAACAGAATGAACCAGGAGAAGGAAAGACTACGATTAAGTTTGGATATACTCTATACAAGTTGTACAAGAATAGTTATGCAATCTACGAATATTTCTATGCTAAAAATGAGACCAAGTGAGTACTTGATAAGAAGAGTAAGGATTTAGTAATAACAATGTGGTTACGATATTTTGAATACATTAGGGAAAGGTGTAAGATGGTTTGAACCCAAGTACCGAAATGAAATTAGTACTGAGGGCAAAAGCCATAGTTAAGGACTAGTTATATCAATTGAAAGATATAAGAGGAAAGTGCAAGGTAAAGCATGAAGACTAGTGAGACGACACTAAGGTATTTCCCGGGTTGATGTGAGCACCTACGCATACTCTTGTAAAGATTGCAATATGATGCGTGATAGGAGAACCAATTGCAAATTTAAGTAAAGGGACAATGGAAGAGTTTGAAGTAAAGATAAAGAAACGAGACGAGATAATATGCCTAAAGTGTTACAAGTTGGATTAAGGGAAGTTGAGAAACGGTTTAACCGAGACGATCAGAACAAACGGGTTACTGGTTATTGGGTGACAGTAAATTTATATGTCAAATCAAGAGAAATTCTTTCAAAATTATACCGGTTAATAATAGACAGATCACAGAGCAGCTATGTGAAGTTATAATATGAGGGAACTCTAGCGCTATTTGATAGCCAACCCCAAAGATCGAGATCAAGAGCTGAAAGCAAAGCGACAGTTAAGAACCTTTAAATGAAAGTCAAAAAGTGACACATGATGCGGAAGATTCCAGAACATGGACTGTAACAGCAGAGCAATGCAACGTTATTGGAGTAAAATAATGTTACACCTTGGGAAAGGTCGTTTTATCCGTAAAGTCCGTGAAGGGTCTATAAGTTACCGGAGGTATGAAATACTCCAAGAATTGTAAAGTCTAATAAACCGATGAGGTATGTCTGCGCGTTACAAGATCTTGTTTAAAGATCAGAAGGTAAAGTGAAATGAACGATACATCATCTGAAGGAGTAACTATAGAAAAAGAAAGAGTCGAGTCATGACTACGCGCACCATGAGTACAAGTCCAAATAAATCAGTGACAGTACGACTGATAAGTATGCAGACAAGAGAGACAGTAACACTTCAGCAGAAGAGCTCGCAATACAACTGATAACCTACTGCGAAATAAAGAGGAGAGTAAAGACAACGATGTGGAATAATTACCTCGAGAAGCAACAGAAGGAGGAAATATTATGGGAATGGTTACGTAGAGATCTGAAATGCATTATAATGGATTCAAGGAAATCGACCAACGAAAAAGTCAAGTGAAGAGTATAATTCAGTGAAAGAACGTTCAAGGAAGTATTGAGAGTGCGGGATTAGTTTAACATTCGAGGACGAATGTTCCAAACGGGGGAAGGATGTTACACCCCGTATTTTTGTACGTCGAACTATTTGTAAGCTAATCGACGTAAGTCTAAGGACAAGATTAAGTTTTGGAATATGAGACAAGGGCTTTTAATCCCCAATTTTCTTATGAGTGCACGATTGTTTATAAATTTCAATTGGTATAGAAATATTATTGAAGATTAAGGATTAATTAGCCATGATTATATTATTAAGTCGGGATTAAAGATTAATTAAGCTAATTAGATCACTAAGTGGGCCCCACGACACATGGCGGAATTCGATTGGTGATTGAATGAAAAGTGGAGAAATGTCATAAAGTGGACACATGTCACAAGAGTGGACACATGTCCACTTTATAAGCAACATAGAAATACTAAGTTGATGACTCCTAATTCATTTATCAAATTCATTATCTTGTTGAAGAAGGAAGGAGCTCCTAGCCATGGCAACTCACGGCCATGGCAATGGTAGCAATTCTTGAAGGTCACGGCCATGGCTATGGCAAATCAAGAAGCTCACGACCAGCCTTCATTTCCACACCATTAAATTGTTGATCTTTACCTTGATTTGAAGGAGGAATCACGAACAACCATGGTAGCAAGCTCACGGCCAGCTTGTTATTTTAAAAAAAAAAAAAATTTTGCTTGCTTAGATTAATACCACGGAGATTAGCAAGTCATTTGTTGCTAAAGAAGTGGGTCGAAGGTTGCTTCGTTGGAAAGAGGAAGTTCCGGAAGTTCGTAAAGATTGTGCACATCGTCCCTTTCATCTTGTTCTTGGAATAGAAGTTCATCCAAGTTAAAGTTGGCTTAAGGGAGGTGTTATCTTGCTGGATGAGGTAATGAATCTTCCCTCCTAAGATGTAATTGAGTTGATCCAAAATATAGCTAAGTTGTTAGATAAGAGAATATGGAAAATATGTCGGAAATCGTATTTGTTGTCGTTGTAGGCATATGGACTGTTTTGGCCATGTTGTTGTTGTGTTATTGAGATGATTTATTTATTTATGGATAGGAGTTGATGTTATGGTTGTGTTAATGTTGATATACATGGAATGTTTTCAAGAAGGAAGTGTATAAAGTATTGTATACAAGGCGTATATTGGGCTATTTTTATGTATATCTTTGAAAGTTGATGATTTGAGTTCAAAGAGATTTATATTAAGTTGTTGTTGTGGCTGCTATATGTTGCATTATTGAATATAATTGGAAGTCCGGGCTAGGCAAGATATATAGAGGAAATACTGCCCGAGTTCCATCAGGTTCTTAACGAATCAAAATCCTAATCAAGAAAGTACGAACTAGAGAATGATTCACATAAGTGATTTGTTATAGATTTATAAGTTCGGAATGTCGTAGTTTATTGACAATAGTATTACTTTCATGTTAAATAGGCTAAAGGAGCGATGAAGTAAGCTTGGTTACGATCGGTCTATGACAGGTATGTAAAGTTAACCCTTCTTTCTTTTTGGCATGATCTTTATGAAACAAATAGACGATGTGAATATGATTCCAAAGAAGTTCCTATTCTTAGAGCCACTAGGATGGCTAATGGTCTTGATTTCCGGAAGTTATTTCTTTGATATAATCCACTGTGACATTCGAAAGGTATTTGATATGACCATTATCTAGATTTTCAAGTGATAGTTCATTTTGATTACTCCATTGAGTCTTTGATAGTTTTAATTAGCATATGGTTGCTCACTACTCTGCTCGTGCATGACTCAATATGTCCTCCACTGAGTCCCGGGCCTGGATACGTTTTCGTGCGCAGTTTCACTGCATTGTTCACTGAGTGCCTCACTAGAGGGCCGGGTACGGTATATATATATATATATATATATATATATATATATATATATATATATATATATATATATATATATATATATATATGATGGTGTTATGATGTGTTTACGGAGTTATGATGTGTTTATGGCGCCAAGGATGGTATGTGGCGACCTTATTCACCGAGTCCCATAATGGGCCGGATATGATATATGATATTGATATGCATGATTTTCATTTCATAAGGCAGGTGTATTGATGTTTTAAAAGTCATACATGTTTCTGGTAATCTCTATTTCAGTTATGATCCTTTTTATTGTATTTCACGCTTTATATACTCAGTACATATTCCGTACTGATCCCCTTTGTTCGGGGGGCTGCGTTTCATGCCCGCAGGTACAGATAGTCGGTTTGGTGACCCTTCAGGATAGGACTTCTACTCAGCTGTCTTGGAGAGTTTCGTTGTTCCGGAGCCTAGACTTTTGGTACAGATCTTATGATATATATGTATATGTTTATCCAAGGGTACGGCGGGGCCCTGTCCCGTCATATTTCACTGTTAGTACTTTTAGAGGTCTGTAGACATATGTGTGGGTTGTGTATAATTTCTGTTCAGCTGTGTCTATACGATGTGCTATGATATGATGTCCGTCTGTAGTGGCAGCCTTGTTGGCTTGCATATGACATGATATTGATGTGTAGTGGCAGCCTTGTCGGCTTGCGTATCAATTTATGATTTGATCAGTTGTGACTCCTCAGGAGACCGTTTATCTGAATATACATAGTTGATGACGTTATGAACCGTTGGAGTTCTTTTGCAAGTTTCAATATTGTTCATAGATTCAGTTTGATTATATTTGACAGGTTCGTATACGGGTGTCCAGTTCGGGCACTTGTCAAGGCCCACGGGGTTGGGTCGTGACAAAAGTGGTATCAGAGCAGTTCGTCCTCGGAGTGTCTACAAACCGTGTCTAGTAGAGTCTTGTTTATCGGTGTGTTGTGCACCACATCTATAAACAGGAAGTTGCAAGACATTTAGGATGTTACCTTTCTTTCATATCTAAGATCGTGCGATAGAGCCCAGCCATAGGAAATGAAATTCCTTATACTAACCTTTGATTTCAGCTGAAGAACGACATCGACAGAAGGAAGCGACTGATGATATTGGAAGTTACGAAGTAAACAGGTAAGTAACGGTGCGAAAGAGGCATGTCGGATAAGGTTAGAATATTGAGGTATGATCGACATGATTTGAGTTCAAAGAGATTTATATTAAGTTGTTGTTGTTGCTGCTATATGTTGCATTGTTGAATTGAATTGGAAGTCCGGGCTAGGAAAGATATATAGAGAAAATGCTGCCCGAGTTCCATCAGGTTCTTAACTAATCAAAATCCTAATCAAGAACGTACGAACTAGAGAATGATTCCCATAAGTGATTAGTTATAGATTTATAAGTTCGGAAAGTCATAGTTTATTGACAATAGTATTACTTTCATATTAAATAGGCTAAAGGAGCGATGAAGTAAGCTTGGTTACGATCGGTCTACGACAGGTATGTAAAGTTAACCCTTCTTTCTTTTTGGCATGATCCTTATGAAACAAATAGACGATGTGAATATGATTCCAAAGAAGTTCCTATTCTTAGAGCCACTAGGATGGCTAATGTTCTTGATTTCCGGAAGTTATTTCTTTATATCTTGATACGTGTATATGATTCCAGAAGTTCTATTTTGATATATTCCACTGTGACATTCGAAAGGTATTTGATATGACTATTGTCTGGATTTTCAAATGATAGTTCGTTTTGATTACTCCATTGAGTGTTTGATAATTTTTTAATTTGCATATGGTTGCTCACTACTCTGCTCGTGTATGCCTCAATATGTCCTTCACTGAGTCCCGGGGCAGGATACATTTTCGTGCGTAGTTTCACTACATTGTTCACCGAGTCCCTCACTAGAGGGTCGGGTACGGTATATATATATATATATATATATATATATGTGATGGTTTTATGATGTGTTTACGGAGTTATGATGTGTTTCCGGAGTTAGGATGTGTTTAAGAAGTTATGATGTGTTTATGGCGCCAAGGATGGTATGTGGTGACCTTATTCACCGGATATGATATATGATATTGATATGCATGATTTTCATTTCATAAGGCAAGTGTATTGATGTTTTAAAAGTCATACGTGTTTCTGGTAATCTCTATTTCAGTTATGATCCTTTTTATTGTATTTCACGCTTTATATATTTAGTACATATTCCGTACTGACCCCCTTTCTTCGGGGGGCTGCGTTTCATGCCCGCAGGTAAAGATAGTCAGTTTGGTGACCCTTCAGCATAAGACTTCTACTCAGCTGTCTTGGAGAGCTCCGTTGTTCCGGAGCCTAGACTTTTGGTACAGATCTTATGATATATATGTATATGTTTATCCAGGGGTACGGCGGGGCCTTGTCCCGTCATATTTCACTGTTAGTACTCTTAGAGGTCTGTAGACATATGTGTGGGTTGTGTATAATTTTTGTTCTACTGTGTCTATACGATGTGCTATGATATGATGTCCGTCTTTAGTGGCAGCCTTGTCGGCTTGCATATGACATGATATTGATGTCTAGTGGCAGCCTTGTCGGCTTGCGTATCAATTTATGATATGATTAGTTGTGACTCATCAGGAGACGGTTTATCTGAATATACATATATGATGACGTTATGAACCGTTGGAGTTCTTTTGCAAGTTTCCATATTGTTCATAGATTCAGTTTGATTATATTCAACAGGTTCGTATACGGGTGTCCAGTTCGGGCACTAGTCATGGCCCACGGGGTTGGGTCGTGACAGAAGGAGCGATCAAATCTCCTACCTGCGAATCGAGGAGGTGTACTGGACACCGACTGGCCTGAGTAACCAGAATATGTCTGCCTTGATCTCCCTCTATAACCACTACCTGCTCCCATAGCCCTCTTGCCTTGCCTTTTTTCATTATCGCGGTCACTTCTTGGTGGTTGTTGTCGCCCCTCCAAATTCTGAAAATGGGCCTATATTCGGGAAATATCTACCCCGTCTTACATGGAAGCCGTCAAACAATCTCTTAATAAATGTGGCCCTAGGACACTTACAAATCTATGTACCCGATCTCCCATGTCGGCCACAATAGCCGGGGCATATCTAGCCAAAAGAATTAAATTGCATGCTATACTCCCGGGCACTCATATTTCCTTGCCTCAGATTTAGAAACCTGTCCGCTCTAGCTCGGCGGACCTCGCGTGGCAAATAGTGACGAATAAATGCATCCACGAATTCTTGCCAAACCGGAGGAGGCGCATTCTCTCCTCTTGATAATACCCAGTTCTTGTACCACAAAATAGCCACATCCCGGAGTCTATAAGATGCCAACTCCATGGATTCAGTTTCAGAGGCATGGACAATCTTCAATGTCCTCAGCACCTCATCTATGAAACCTTGCGGGTCTTCATCCGGCTTTGACCCGAAAGATTCCGGAGGATTTAGACTCATGAAATCACGGGCTTTGGTACTTGCTGCCCGATCACTTGAACTTGCATTTTGTCATTGTGGCTGTGCGGCGACCAATTGCGTCAATAAATGGATGGCCTTGGTCATTTGTTGACCCGAAGCAACCGGTGGAGGAATTGGAGCTGGAGCTCCTCCTTGCTCTTCCACATTAGGCGGGGTAGAAGAAGTGTTAGACAAGGCCTCATTATGTGATTCGCCTTCTTCTATATTCATCGGAGGCTCTCTTTCGACCCGCCTCTTAGCCGTAGTCTTGCCCTTCTGGGCGGCTGTAGTCTTTCCCTTTGGCGGCATTCTGAAATCACAACACACTATTAGGGAGGATAAAGTCTTATACATGGCTCTATCGCACGATTTTATAAGAAGAAGGATGGTCATTTTTCCTAAATGCCCTGTAGCCTCTTATTTAATGATGTGGCGCGCAGCACACTACAAACAAGACTCTACTAGACACGGCTCGTAAACATTTCCTAGGACTGAACCGCTCTGATACCACTTTTGTCACGACCCAGCTAGGAGCCGTGACGGGTACCCGAGGCTAGCCACCGAGCACCACTCGTGCTACTACTCGTCTTACTCATTTAATGGTCTTTTATCGGCTTTATGCTCAAATTGTAGGAAAATCATATTTTATATGGAAACATAAATACTTTTTAAATACATTTGCCTCTCGGCCATCAAAATAATATATACATATAATAGCATCTTGTGAGACCATCTAACCCACGCTGCGCATCTACGAGCCACTACTGGAGTGCTAAGCATAAGGACGGGACAAGACCCCGTCATGCCCAAAAATACATACACATGAATATACACAAAAGAATCGTCATAAGCACCTCCGAACAAAGGAGCGCTTTCAATCAGCTGACGGCTACTGCTGGTCTGGGTCGAGCTCTCCTCCCTGTCTACCTGTGGGCATAATCACAGCGTCCAAAGAAAACGGACGTCAGTTCGAATATTGTACTGAGTATGAGAGGCATAAAAAATGAAATAGAACAATGACATAATGGAAATATCAATATGGAACATCTATATCTGACGGTCATGCATAAAGAATTAAGTCATGCTTTCTTACTCATACTTCTCATCATATCATGTATGCACAATGTATAAGTTGCCCGCTCATATAGGTGCGGTGTAGTAATGTATAAGCTGCCCGTCCAGGCCTCCCGCGTCCGGGGTATCATCTCATGCCGCCCACTAGTGGTGTCTGCCCATGCCATTTGGCCATGGTGTATCATATAGCTGCCCGCCTTAGGAGGTGACTGCCCGGCCAACTAGGCGCGATTTTATATCATTATCGTACATGCTCATCATGATATACTTATCATAACATAGTTATCATAATACATGCATAAGGCTTATGGACAACTTTACTCGACTGGGGTGACGTAAGGTTGTGATCCCCCGATTTCATTACGGAATAATCATTGAGATTCTGCCTCACCTTGAAGGAACTAACATATAAGGTTAGTGTGAGCAATAAATAACGTCATGCCATTTTGGGATCATCATATCATATCTCTTATCATATATTACCATTCATAGATATAGGCTTTTAGCTTTCCGGAATATAGGGACTCATGAAGAGGAGGAAAACTATGCTATGCGATTCATGCCATTGGAAAGAAGATACTAGCCTCACATACCTTTGACGTTTAGCTAAGCTATCGTTCGCTTGTTCTCCTTCAATATCGCGTTTCTACCTTCAAAAGAGAATTCACATTTACGTTAGTTAATCGACTATAAGAACGCGGTACTATTTCTAAGGAAAATTGGGCGGCACTTCCTTTGGTTATACTACTTTTCCCATATTCTATATCAACGCCCACACGCTCACAACAACATTCACAATATCGCAATCAACAATCATCATTTATATACATTGACCACAATCCACCACTTCTCTTCAATTTCTCCACATTTGTGGTTAGAGCTTACCCTCGCGTTTCCTCGTATATAATACTTATTTCGTGGCCTAATTGTCATTTATAACGTATTCATAATCACAACACTCCATCATTCATAATCCAACCCAACTACTATCCAACTATGACACTATTCACATTTTATGACCCATTTACTACACTCTTCTATAATCCAAGTGTTTCAATGTATTAATGCTTCAATCATCATGAGAAGGTCATCAAACTTACCTTAGATGTTGTAGGAACGAGCCTTGAGTAGCGATGCTCTTCTATACCAAAAACCCTATTTCACTTCCTTTGCAATTCCTTGATGTAGATGAACTTTGATCTTATTCTTACACTTGATTTCATGGATTTGATGTTATTGACCTTGATTTTCCTTTGGTTCTCTTTAATTCTTGTGAATGAAGTGTTTAGAGTGTTCTAGAGACTTCTTGAGTCGTGTAGATGAGAAATGAATAAATGAGGGTAGGGTCCCTTTTAATAACTCAAAACCTGATTTTTAATGAACAGTAGTCGGGTGCACAGTGACTGTAAACCCAGTTTACGGGCCGTATTTTTGTTTACGGTCCGTCCTTCATGACCGTATTTAAGCATATCAGAAACATAAAGTTTTGTTGGAGTCATGGTGGTTTACTGTCGCAGTTTACGGGCCGTATTTCGATTTACGGTCTGTATTCTGAGTCGTATTTAACCATTTAATGATTTGGCAGAAATTTGAAGTTTTTGGAATGTTGAAGGACGATGGCAGTTTACGGTCCGTAAACCACTTTACGGGCCATATTCTATTTTACGACCCACTGGGTCGAAGTGTAAAGCTGTAACTTTCTCATTTCCAAAATTCATAATTAGTCATTCCCTACTTAGTAAAACATCGCACACTCATACGCTTCGTTGGTCTACTCGTTGTACGTTCACGGAGAAATTTCCGAGGTGTAACAATAAGAAAGTGCATCATCAGCTATTCCATTGAGACGGACCCCCGGAGTGGCTCCAGTAGGAGGAGATCAAACTGAGGAATCATATGATACAAACCTGTTTAAGGGTTCATGAGACCCCTGTGGAAGAAGACACAATAGATGTGGTATCGAGCTTGGTACATCCAGATTCTCCTACGTATCAGTATCATTTTAGGCCAGCTTCTGACATTAGAATCACAAAGGTTCCTAGCCCTCTATCTTGGGATTTAGTTAACCAGGAGTTACCTACATATTGTGGGGAGTATAAGGTAGAGGAAGAAGAAAGTCAGGTAAGGAGCATTGCTTTTAATAAGGACAGAGGAGCTTCATTCCCGGATACATCTGACCTAAGTTCTCCCGCATCCTATTTATAGGTATATGGCTTTTTCTGTCAGAACCAGTTATGGTTTATATGTATATGACCTAATCTCAGGATATCATCGATCATTCGTTACTCCAGGGCCTCAGAAAGTTGATAATGGATTGTTCTTATGAATAATTATAGTCAGGACATCCTTATTACGGACATGGATTTTGAAGTGAGAATTGAAATTTTAAGTCATATAAGTTTATGTACTCTCCGAGAGATTTCTCAAGGATGGCTACAGAAGTTGTAGTATGACTAAGAAGATAAGGTGGGACATAAGAATTGTAAGAAATTGAAGAAAATAAGGTGATATTTCATCCCCTATACTTATTAGCAGTATTAGATTGAAGCACCCTGGGCTTATAGTATATTGGCCTTTAGGAGAAAAGAAACCGGAAAGAAGTTGCATAAAGGAATAAGGCACCAATGTTAAAAGGTTTAGTAGATACGAGTGCGTGGCGAGTAATTAGAGAGAAGGTTAGCAGATAATTTGTATTAACAGTGTAGGTAAATCAAGGATTCATGGACCAGAAAGTAAGAAGCGGAATCAGAAAGTGAGTTAACCAATGAATTTGAGGTATTTGACGAGGACTAGATTTTAGAATTCATAATTTATACTAAGGATTACAAGATGGTTATAAGGTAGCTTGTGGGAGTAATTGTTAAGGTCAACGTCTTGAAGGATTTTGAGTTTTTAATATGTAAAGAACCAAGCCATTGAAAGTCAAGGAGTGAATTATGTGTTCTGCCAAAGTATATGTTCTAATGCAGGACAACGAATAAGATATGAAAGAGACGTTATATGAATGTCTGTGAGTAGCCTATAATGTATTTAGTATGCTTCCCAAGGTATATGGGCCAGAATAATATAATCTACGAAAAGAATTGGGTGTAGGTCTTCAGAGGCACTCGAGTCATGCAAGTTGTATAAGTACCAAGAAATAAGTTTATCTCTTGTCCTAATATCAAGAAGGTGAATCAGAAACAAGTATGCGTACCATATGATTGGAGTTCATATTATGAAAGCGAAGTTTTCAACCTTCCAATTCACTTTTATGGTTAATAAGTATTAGATATGCCCAAGGTAACTCCCCCCCCCCCCCCAAGACTTTGTCAAGTGCGCAGCCAATATTTACTTCTCCTTATACAAATGATCCCTACGAAGTTGAAGAAGATAAAGATTACTCGAAGGATCAGTTGAATCAGTTCTGTTTATAAGGAAGTGGGATATCTCCTTGCGTATGTATAAGTGATTGTAAACAGCTAAATAAGATGACAGTTAAGGATGAGCAAGTACGATTAAGGGTTGACGATTTGTTTTGCTAGCATAGAATGCCCCCTTAAAGATGAACATAGGCTCCAGTTATTCCCAGATAAAGGTCAGAGGAAAGGCGTTCCAAAAACAACTTTCAGGATCAAGTAGGTTGCCTCGAGATTTGAGCAACGTCATTTGGATTGACTAAGGCTCCAGCAGTATTGTGGGCTTAATGAGTAAGTGTGTTTAGACTTCTCCGAAACATATTTGTAACAGTGTTCCTAGATGATCTTTGGGTTACTCTTGGTCGATGTCAGAGCATGTTGTTCGCTATTTTCAGAACTATGGTTCATCCGACTCATAAAGTTTTCAAAATGAAAGTTCTAATCAAACAGTATAGTGCCCCTAAGGTTAAAGTATGGAGAGGTGAAGCTATAGAGAATTGCCCAAGGGCCAGAAAGCTCATAGAAGTCGGTGATTTCTTGGACTTAACAAGTTATTATTAGAATCGTTGTGCCATGGATAAACTGGCCAAGGAAACAGCCAGACCCCAGAGGACTGATAATTATAAGCCTAAGTTTCTAGAGATGAGTAACGAGTGAAGTTCGGCATCAAGTGTAACATTCCTAAAGGGACCGGATAGCTATATCACGCGTTATGGTAATTCAAGCATTGAGCTAAGTTATGGATTGATATAGTGTGGTGAGATTATAGCTCATGCCTCAGGATAGATGTAAAGGTACATCATTTGTGCTCTAGACAATTCAAGAAAGAAAGAGAGGGAGAGAGACTTGGAGGCTTCGGCTAGAGGGGCTGGCCGAAGCTTGCCCCTCCATTTTGATCATGAAAAATTCCCTTCTTTTGGTTTCTCTACTAATTAGAAGGTTCTCTACAACATGGAAGAGTTGTTGGAATAAGGAAACAATTCATTTGGACCATTCATGACCTTGGCCAAGAAGGAGAATAAGGAGAAAAGGTAAGACTTAATCTTGATTTTCATATGTGATGTGTGACTTGTGGATGTTGTGGAATGTGGATATGAATGAAGTTTGCAAAAATAAGGTGTTATGTGTGTTTGGCCGTGTATGTGTGTGTTTAGTAACGTGTATGTAACATGGTGTTGGAGTAATGAATCAATGGTATTCAACTCTTTTGTGTGTTGTGGATGGTTCCTATATGTTGTAGGTTGAAGAAATTAAGGAGATAAATGAAAATATGTGTATTGTATGTTGGCCGAAAATATGTATGGTGTTGGATTGAATTGATTAATTAATATTATTTAGTAAATTGAGTGTTGAGTTGTGGATTATGTGATAAAAAGTGAAGGTTGTTGTTGTTGTTGTAGATTTTATGATGATCATGGGAGCTTAATGATTCAAGTAAAAGTGAAGATTGTTATGTGTTGTTTTAGAAGTGAATACGATTTGTACATGGTTTCTCATATTGTGAAAATGATGTTGTTAACGTGTGTATTATGTATGTTGTGAATGGCCGCGTATATGTTTGGTATTGTCCGTGGATATGTCTTGATGTATAGGAAAGCTAGACCAATTTTATGTAGGGTATTGGTTGGCGTTGTGATAAATAGGAATGAATGGAGAAAAAAAAATTATGAAAATATGCATGTAGTTGTGGCCGAATGATGGGTGAATTGGTAAGTTGAAGTGAATCGATCCTATTTAATATCTCGATTGTTGTGTTGTGAAGTTCATGATGGAAAATGAAATTGAAATCATTTGTGGATTATGAAAGAAATTACTACTATTGGAATACATTCTGAGTTAATTATTGAAGCTGAAATATAATGGCTAGTATTGTTGATCGTTTGGCCGGGTTAAATTCCCGGATTTGTTGTTGATTAAAATTTGCCAAGATAGAATCTTGGGGGTGGTATATTTACAGGGGAGGTGCTGCCAAAATTTTGGCAGAAAATAAATAAGTGTATTTGAGGAATCGAGACAAGTGATTGATAATGAGAGTAATGATGATATGAATTCCTTTGTGTGTAGATTATCGAGTTTGGGAAAGTAAGCGTATCTAGTTGGTCGTCGCACAGGTATGTGAGGCTTACCTTTCTTTCTTTTGGCATGCCCTAGAGCCACGTAAGATATGATATGATATGCTGCCTTGGGGTAACTCTGTTCTGTGATTCTGAGTCTAATTATGTTTCTAACTCAGTCTTGATACGAGTTTATGATTTTTGCTCACCCCTTGATATAAGTATTTTGATACAAGAAGTTTGATACAAGTATCTCGATATGAGTATTTTGATATAAGTAATCTGATGTAAGTATTTTGATATAAGTATCCGGATAAAGTATTATGATATGAGTCTTCTGAAATGAGCATTCTGAAACATGATTTCTGATGTAAGTGTTCTATTATAAGTATTCTACTATGAGTATTCTGATATAAGTACTCTGATGCGAGTATCCAATGTGAATGTTCTTTGTAAGCTTTAGCGTCTCTAACTTTCGTATATGACATCGGATTGTTTAGAAGTGTCCGAAGAGGTTCCGGTACCAAAAACGTTCATGATCTTTCTGTATGTACATATGGTTCCAAAATCTCTATTTGATCTCATTCGTAAGGACATCTGAATGCGTCTGATATGACTATGACTCTGATTACCCGAAAAAGGCTTCTGAAACGCTTATAAAGCGTTCTGTACTTCGAACGCTCGTAACTTCCTCATACTACGTCGGATTGACCTGAAATCTGTTCCGAGCCTCCAGGTATCGGTAAGTACACTGGTCTGTCGAGTCTTGATTCCTATGCATGTGGTTTCTCACGACTCTGCTCGTGCATGACTCAATGTATCTTTCACTGCGTCCCGGGCCAGGTTCTGTTATGTCCTCGTGTGTCCGCTACGATATGATTCACTGCGTCCCGGGCCAGGTTCTGTTATTGTGCGCATTCCTCTGCATTGTTCACCGCGTCCCTCATAGGCGGGCCGGGCTCTGTTATATGGTATGATGATATGATGATATGGGCTGGTGGCCAGGATGGCATATGATCTGTCTGTTCACCGCGTCCCATACTAGAGGGCCGGGCTCTGTTACCGCACCCCTCACTGGAGGGTCGGGTTCTGATATATGCATATATGATACATGAATTTGATATATGATGATTCTGTTTACCGCGTCCCTTATCACAGGGCCGGGTTCTGTTATACGCATATGTGACATACGATTCTGAGTATTCTGTATGTTCTGACATCATCTGAGTATTCTGTATGTTCTGCGTTCCGTCCGATATATGACATCATCTGTACGTTCTGTATTCCGTCCGATATATGACATCATCTGAGTAATCTGCACGTTCTGTATTTCGTCCAGTATATGAAATCATCTGAGTAATTTGTACGTTCTGTATACCGTCTGATATATGACATCATCTGAGTATTCAGTACGTTCTGTACTCCGTCTGACGTATGACCTTATCTGTGCGTTCTGTACGTGCCACACTCCTTCTGACATCTGGTATCGGTATGTGCGATCTGTGTCTGGAAAGTAAGTATGTCTGCATTCGGTATGCTCTATATGATTTTGTTACGCTCTGTATGATTTGTACGGTCTGTATGATCTGTATTGGTCGGTATGGTCTGTGTCGGTCTGTATGGTCGGTATTGGTCTGTATGATCTGTGCCTGAGAAGTAAGTAATTCGGCAATCTAGATAATATGCTCACCCTTGGTACTGTTTGTTTCGATTATGGTTCTGTTTTCTGCATTCTATGCCTTACATACTCAGTACATATTCCGTACTGACCCCTGTTCTTTGGGGGCTGCGTTTCATGCCGCGCAGGTACTCCCCGACGAGATAAGGACACTATAAAAGATATTTCAGCAGTGGTGGCGAACTCTATTTGCTTCCGGAGGACTGCCAAGTCAGGGTATAGTATATGTGTTATGGTTTCTGTATGATGTTAGAGGCTTTGCAGACAGCGTCGTGGGTATGGTGTGTCAGTCTGTAAGCGGCTCCATCAGCCGATATGTTGGTCTGTGTTGTGTATTGAATTGTGTATGACTACAAATTTATTCGCTTGGAAGATTCGAGAAGGAAAATTTCTGGAAAAAAAAATTTGCTATGTATTTTATCTGATTTGATTTAAAAGTTTGGCGTAACTTTATGTGCAGCAAGAGTCTGAGGGTTCGCTCGGCCCTAGGTAAGGGTCGGGTGCCCATCACACCCTAGTAAGGTCGGGGTGTGACATAAAGCCCTTTCCAAACCTAGAGTTAGTGCTTAGGATTTATATGTAAAACCAGGAATTCTTTTAGAATTGTACCCGTTAATGATCATCAGATTACAGAGCAGCTATGTACAGTAATTGTATGAGACTATCTAGCGCTATACTTGATGGCTAATTCCAAGGATTGAGATTAAGAACTAGGAAGTAAAGTTGATGTCCTTTAAAGAAGTTGAAGAGTGATGCATAAGGCTGAAGATCTCAGAGTATGGACTGGAATGGTAGGACCATGTAAAGTTATTGGCAAGAAAATTTCATTTGATTCATAGAGTCTGCGAATAACCTACAGGTTACCGAGAGGCATGAAACACTCCAAGGGTTGTAAGGTCTCTAATAAATCGATGAGGGATATATGTGAGTTATAAGCCTGGTGTAAAGGTTAAGAGGTAAGACGAAATGAACGATGCATCTTGAAGGAATAAATTATAGAAGAAGGAAGAGTCGAGTTATGACTAAGTTTTCTAATATGCAAGATATAAGAGAAAGAGGATAACTGAAAAGAATTGAGGAAGGTCAGTTCGTTGGAATTCACATTAACACCCTCTGCCAGATTTTTGGGTAAGGACTTGAGTTAGCTGACATTCGAGGACGAATGTTCCTAAGGGTGGGTGGATATTACATCTCGTATTTTCAGAGGAACGCTCGCCAAGTCTAAGTATAATTACAGGGAATTTTGATCAAGAAAGTTAACCTTCATATTTAAGGAACGACACAAGTATTAAGCATATTTATGGATAAAGTGATATATGAGATTTTATGCACCTATATTATGGCTATGAGGGTTTAAGATCATGTACAAGAAGTATCGGAAGGATTGGAGGTCGAACGGCTGAAGAACAAAATCTGGTCGAACTGGGCAGAATTGCCCTATGTGTTCGCGACAGGGGCTCGTGTATGCGATGGTCGTGAATATTCTAGAGCATCGCATTCGCAAGGGTCCCCCGCGTTCGCGAAGGTCACTGATTAAGTAAGTTTCCACCGACTTTGTCACCCCATAAAAGGGGCAAAGCCCTTCATTTTCCTTTCTAAATATTTTTCAAAACTCATAAATCATATGGAGGAGTGAGGATATCCTAAAATTGAGGGTTTTGAGTGATTTTCAAGTGGCGGAGTATTAATCGAGGCTCGGATAACGCATGATTATGGTTCTAGTGTTTTTTTGTGGTGGATATTAAAGATATATCTGTTTTAACAAGAACAAGGTACGAATCTCTCCTTATTAATATTACTTTTGGTTTATTTATGAAGATATAGTGATTAAATGATCGTATAATAAAGTTGTTGGTTGAGAAATTGGATAAACATCTTGTGGGATGTTTCATGGAATATTTTGATATTGATGATGGTGTTGATGATGTTAGTATTGTTGTTGTTGTTATTGGTTTTTGGTATTGCGATTTTAGGCTAGGGATATAAATAGGGGAGATGCTGCCGAAATTTTAGTAGATTCTAGAAAGAGTTAGTTTGAGGGCTTAAGATAGGACTGTGAAGATGAGTCTAACAATAGTATAAATTTTCTTGAATATGGATTTGCGAGCCTGGGAGGCCAAGCGTTAAGTAGTTAAAGTTAAGGCGACCAAAACGGTATGTTAAGGCTTTCCCTTTCTTTCATTTTGGCATGATCCTATGACATGAGCGAACAACGAGCAATCGAGTCTCCATATCATTCTACTCTTACAAGTACTAGGAGTATCTCAATTCTTAATGATCCTATACCCTTGTTATGATTTCCCCTTTTGTTCATTGGTCTGGAGTTTTGTATCATGATAATGTTAGTTCATATTTATGCATTGCATTCATTTAAATATATGCATATTGACCCGTGACCAGAAGGCGTTATATACTCATATATTATATGTATGTGGGGTATGGGGAAAGGGCGAGGTGTTATATACACATTATCACCTGATCAGTTGGTGCACAATGATGATGATTATGATGCCCCAATGGGCCACTATGCTATTATGCTATTATGACCAAAGGGGCCTATATGATATATGGATCGGGTCGTACGTTCCTCGGCACTATGACCTATGCATATCATACGCTCACAAAGGCATTTTCAGTAAGCAGAGATATACAAATATGTTCAAATAGTCAGACATATAGATGTATTCATACAGACATGTTTAGATAATTAGACTTATAGATGCATTCAGTCAGTTAGTTTAGCTTACGAGTTCTAGATTTTTCTTCATGACTCCTATGTGTATGTTACTCTTCTGCCTTACATACTCAGTACATTATCCGTACTAACTCCCCTATTGTTCGGGGGGCTGCGTTCATGCCTGCAGGTTCTGATAGCCAGGAAGATAGATCGCATCCGTAGGCTGCTTCTTCAGCTTGATAGTAGGGTACTCCTCTCTTGTCCCAATGGTTCGGGGGGCAGCGTTCATGCCTGCAGGTTCTGATAGCCAGGAAGATAGATCGCATCCTTAGGCTGCTTCTTCAGCTTGATAGTGGGGCACTCCTCTCTTCTCGGTGTTGCCGTCTAGACCGGGTATATGTTCTGATGTTTATGGGTAGGGCGGAGGCCCTGTCCCATCCACAACATGTCCAGTATGTCAGCAGAGGCTCATAGACGCTTATATTCAATCAGACAGTGTGGCCCGCTCAACACATGTTTGGTGACATAGTTTTATCGGGTAGCCTTGTTGGCTTGTACCCCTGCTCAGTTTAGCGATGCATGAATATAAATCTTTTAAGGGCCGTAACCCTCCAATTTATGATATCTATTAGTTAGCAGATCAGGTTGTGAGCGTCCTCAGGTGGCCCAGAATGAGCATGAGCATAAGCAGGTATGATATGTATGTTTTGTGGCATCTAGGGGGTCAGCTTCTGGGTGTCTGTCATAGCCTTCCGGTTGGGCTGTGACACTAGATGAATGAAACCTGTAATTGTGAGCTTCTGACGTGATTTACTTTCTGAGACCATCTACATTTAGAACACATAATCTGCCTTGGTACCTCAAGGTACCATCATCGCTCCCTTATTCAAAGGTCGTCATCTTATGCTTGTGAATCCCCGCTTTCAGCCATAATAAGTAGGGGTCACTAAACTATTTCTCCTTCACTTTGGCTACTAAGGAGGATTCAGCCTCGTTTTGAACAACACTACCATTTTTGGGGTCTAAAAGTCGAGCTCCTAGGTTTGGTAAATGATGAACTTCTCATACCATGATTTTCTTGTTTAACTCAACATGAGCTGGACTCCCCATAATTGATTTCTTTCTGAGACATTTCTTGAATACTCATAGTATTGATGTGCGCTAAGTCTTTGACGAGCACCCTGAAAATTAGAGTTTCGTGCAATGGAATAACCCTTGTGACACATAACTGGCATGATCTTATAACTTTTCTGTGATCACTTAATCGATAATAACTGGGCTTGACACAAGTCGATCGACGATCATTCGACACACTCCGTCTTTTTTACAAGCACGAGGCATACTACTCATGGCGATTACATCATTTTGCCCTTATTACTGAACTGATTTTCTTCATGTCCCAGGACAACTATTCGGGTTTCAAATGTCCAACTAGACTTACTAACTATTAATGCATCACCCCCTTAGACCAAAGGCTAAAGTCTTTTACTTGCGAATTCTTCGGGATTCAATTAACTTTCCCTATCTTCTATGATTTGTTTTTGTACTCCAAAATACTCACAACTCATTTCTTCGGCTTACTTCTAAGCAAGTCTTTTATATTGGGTAAAACTGAATTACTTGCATGAATGGGTTGCTAATGCATCCATATCTGGCATACTCTTTCTTAAAAACATAAGTCTGCTCACCCCGCCAGTCTTGGGGAAACCCCTTTCTGATAACTCTTAAACGCTCTCCTTCTGTAGATTGCTCTCATACTGCTTAGGTGGTTTCTTCTTTCACCAATTTCTGTACCTTGAACTTAACTTAAATCCTTTGGGTTCTAACATGCATTAGGTGTATTCAAACTGTTATCTACTTACTAGTGTTCATTAGACTAAGGAAATCAAATCATACCTCTACTAACTCTGATGAAATTGGTAATGCATTGTATATACTGAAAACTTGTTTACTATTTTTCACGACCTAATTTCACTGATTCGTGCGGGCACCTACCTTTCCCACCTCGGTAGGCCAACCCTTAACTCAACTTTCATAAATAATAGAAAATAGCGGAAGAAATAAAATAGCGAAAGTCTCACAATTATTATACAAATTACAAAATGCGGAAGTAAATGAAATCCGCCCCAGTATCCAGTCTGGTCATAAAAGAGCATCTAACTAAAATCTACAAGTCTAAAATATCCACAATACATCAAGTCCGAATATGTCTCGTAATAGGAAATAAGGCATAAATAAGAAGAATCTTCAAGGCGGCGGACGTCTCATGCTCACCCTGTAGACTCTAAGCAAATCTCGAAGCGACTTTTAGCCACGATAAACAAAAGTAGATCCAACCTGGAATTCTGCGTTCATAAAAGAATGCAGCAAGTGCAGGTCAGTACAAAACCACAGTACTGGTAGGTATCATCGGCCGACTAAGTATAGCTAACATAATTCAGACAATAAAGTAAGATAAGAAGATAAATCAACAGGTATAAGTCAACCACAAATAAAATAAAGTACACATCATCACCTAGGTAGAAGCATCTAAACCCAAGTGTGCCAAGTCTTAATATATCCAATCCGAACCAAACATCACAAGTAAAACACCAGATCATCACAATATAAGCCATGATGCAATGCAATGCAATAATGTATGAATGCAAACGTAATACCATACAATGTTGTGTACACATGGACTCTCGGTAGCACAACCCAAGGTGACTCGCGAAGTCTAAGTGCCACCTGTCTCGGATCTTTTTCCAACAAATAGATGAGACCTCGGATATTTTCCCACGGGTGATTCTCACCAGCACCACCCTAGGGGACCCGCGAAGTCCATGCACTCACTCAATCCGCGATTTTGGAACTAACATCGGATATCAGACTCTTACGTCACTCTCATTTAAATACCGAGCCCAGCTCATCACAGTGTTTCATCAAGTACCAACAGTGTCTCAACAGTATATCATGAAGAATGAGAGTGCGTGCAATACATGTATCAACATCAATAATCAAGCTCAATATCACAAGTACCAACAATGGTGTCATGACCCAACCGGAGGGCATGACGGGCACCCGGAGCTAACCCACCGGGCACCTCTCATCCTACTTTCACAATCATATCTAGGTGAGCCACATGGCCTGCTAACAATCTCCACACATCAAAATGCCATTTCCATTGGGCTAAGGCACTTTTATAGAAACATCAACAAACATGCCCATAAACATATATACAACCGATGAGGCTTACAAAATGATATACAAAATATGAGCCGACAGGATAAAAACATCTAACTATACACCATTGTCTACAAGCCTCTAGGAGGAGTTTGAAAAATCATCATATAGATGGGACAGGGCCTTGCCATGCCCATGTGTATATACATAAAAGTATAGTACCAACAACTGCAGCTCCGGATCAAATGGAGCCCCTCTAAGCAATCTCCGGATAAGCAGCCTAAGGATCAAGTCTATCTCCCTATCCACCGGAGGGCATGATGCAGCGTCCACAAACAAAAAGACATCAGTACGGATAATGTACTGAGTATGTAAGGCATAATCAATAACATAATAAAAGTATGAAAGATAACATAAGAAAGAAGAGTCATGGGATAATAGAGCCCTTTATACCTCTAGCGACGTTCATCATATTCACTTACCCTTTTTCTAACGGGAACCTTCCATTACATACACTTATACATATAGTAGCATCATACCCGACCATAGAGGCTCGCTGTCTTATATACTCGACCATGACAAGGTTCGGTGTTATACATACCTGGCCCTACCAAGGGTTACTGTTATTCGTACCCAACTGCATTGGTGCTCGAGCGATAGATATCATACCCGGCCAGATAAGCTCTGTCACGACCCAGCTAGGGGCCGTGACGGGTACTCGGGGCTAGCCACCGAGCACCACTCATTCTACTACTCACTTTACCCATTTAATGCTCTTTTATCAATTCATGCTTAGGACAAAAGAAAATCATATTTTCAGTTGAAAACATAAAAATACTTTTATATACATAAGCCTCTCGGCCATCAAAATAATATATACATACACATAGAAGCATCTCGTGAGACCATCTAACCCATACTGTGCATCTACGAGCGTCTACTGATATACTCTACATATAGGTGGAACAAGACTCCACCATGCCCAAAATATGCATATACAAAGAGAATAATCATGAGCACCTCCGGACGATGGAGTGCTCGCAATCAGCTGGCAGCTACTAAGAATATGGATCGAGCTCACCTCCCTGTCTACCTGTGGGCATGAACGCAGCGTCCAAAGAAAACAGACGTCAGTACGAATATTGTACTGAGTATGAGAGGCATGAACAATAGTAATACATCAAGGAAATAAGGGAGGCATCAAGTATGGAGCAACTGTACCTGACTGAGCATTACATGAAAAGCAATGCATGCTGACTTACTTTTAAGCTTATCATCATCTCATGTATGCATATCATATATATATAAACTGCCCGACCATATAGGTGCGGTGTGATAATCAGTAACATTAGCCCGCGTCCAGGCCTCCGCGACCAGGGTACCATCTTATGCCGCCCACTAGTGGTGTCTGCCCATGCCAACTGGCCATGGTGTACAAGCTGCCCGCCTTAGCGGTGACTGCCCGGCCAATTAGGCGCAGTGTAATATCATCATAACATACTCATTATAATATGCGCATCATAACATATGCATAAAGACTCTAAGACAACCATACTTTATTGAGGTGACGTAAGGTCGTGAACCCTCGATTTCATTATGAACATTTATAAACATTCTTCCTCACCTTGAAGGAATTAGTATGTAAGGTGAGTGTAAGCAAGGAATTCCATCATATCACTTCTGAACTCATGACATTGCTCTTATCTCGTATCATTATTCATGATCTTACACTCTTAGCTTTTAGGAGCATAATAGAGTCGTGAAGAAGAAAGAAGAATTATGTAATAGGATTCATGCCATAGAAAGAAAGGACTAGCCTCACATACCTTTGTTGTTTATCTAAGCTATCGTTCACGTGTTCTCCTCCAATATCACGTCGCTACCTTCACGAGAGAGTTCGCATTAACGTTAGTTAATCGATTATGAGAACGTATCGTTATTTCTAGGAAAAATTGGGCAGCATTTCCTTTGTTTCTACTACTTTTCCCACGTTATATTTCAACTCCTAAACATTTACAACAACACTTCACAATATCGTATCAACAATCGTCATTCATATACGTTGAGCAAAATCCACCATTTTTCTCCATTTTCTCCACATTTATGGTTATAGTTCGTTATCACGTTTTCTCATAAATAATTCTTATTTCCTGGTCTAAACATCATTTACAACATATTCATAATCATGGCACATCAACGTTTATGGTTCCATTCGATTACTATTCAATTATGACACTATTCTCCCTTTTAAGACCCATTTTCCATGTCTTTCTACAATTCAAGCATCTTAGCTTTCCAACGCCTGAAACAACATGATAAAGTCATGAAACTTACCTTAGATGGTGGTGGAACAAGCCTAGAGTGGAGTTCTTCTTTTAGCTCTAAAACCCCATTCACCTCTTTTTGGAATTTCTTGGTTTGGATGAACTTCACTTGAGTTTCACACACTTTGTTTCGTGGATTTAATGTGGTTGATCTTGATCTCCCTTTTATTCTCTTAAATTCTTGTGGAGGAAGTGTTTTGGATTACTCTAGAGAGTTCTTGAACCGTGTAGGTGAGATATGAAATAAAATGAGCTTAGGGTCCCTTTTTAATAACTCAAAATCTGATTTTTAATGAACAGCAGTCGGGGTATACAGTGGTCGTATACCCCACTTTACGGGCCGTATACTGGTTTACAGTCCATCCTCCACGATCGTATTTAAGCATATCAAAACCAGAAAGGTAGACTGAAGATCATGGCAGTTTACGACTCAGTTTACGGACCGTATTTCAATTTACGGTCCGTATTCCATGTCGTGTTTAACCATTTGATGCATTTGACATAAAGTTGAAATTTTTTAATGTTGAAGGACGATGGCACTTTACGGTCCGTAAATCACTTTACGGGCCGTATTCCATTTTACGACCACTGGGCTGAAATGATATTCTGCAACTTTCTTATTTCTAAAGTTCATAAATAGTCATCCCTTACTTAGTAAAACATTGCACACTCATGCCCTTTGTTGGTCTATTCATTGTTGGCTCACGAAAAATTTTCGAGGTGTAATACTCTTCCCCCCTTTTTGGAACATTCGTCCTCGAATGTTAAACACTCGGGATTCTACGAAACTTTTGCCAGAGTTCCCCCTGTAATTTGACACTACCATCCTGTCACAACAACCCATAATATCATCACCTCACAGGGCTACATCACAATATCAACATATCCGTGGCCACACACGACCAAAAACATAAAAATAAAGCGTACATACCTCATATCGTCGGCGTTTCATCTTGGATCTCCCCCGGGGGTTGGAATAAGTGTGGGTACTTGGACTTCATGCTCCCTTCTGCTTCCCAAGTCATTTCTTCCCGGTTATCATTTCGCCATAAGACTTTGACTGAAACTACCTCTTTATTTCGGAGTCTCCGCATCTGCCTCTCTAAAATAGCAATAGGCACCTCTTCATAGGTAAGCCGTTCTGTCACTTGCACATCATCTATCGGGACAATCTTGGTGGGGTCTCCAATACACTTGCGGAACATCGAAACGTGGAAAACTGGGTGGACTGATTCAAGCTCCGAAGGCAAATCCAATTCATAGGCTACCTGACCCACCTTGTGGATGATTTTGTAGGGTCCAATGTATCTGGGACTTAGCTTCCCTTTCTTACCAAATCTCATCACCCCTTTTGATTGGTGACACTTTCAAGAACACCCAATCACCGGCTTGTAATTCCAAGTCTCGTCGGCGGTTGTCCGCATAGGACTTTTGGGGACTTTGGGTTGTCAACAACCGACCTTGGATCACCTTGACTTTTTCTATTGTTTGTTGGATCAATTCAGAGCCCACTAGTTGTGCTTCTCCTATTTCAAACCATCCAATTGGAGATCTACATTTCCTCCCATATAAAGCTTCATATGGAGCCATTTGAACACTGGAATGATAGCTGTTGTTATATGCAAATTCAATAAGGGGCAAGTGGTCATCCCAGCTACCACCGAAATCCAACACAAACGCCCGTAGCATATCTTCTAAGGTTTGAATAGTACGCTCGGCCTGCCCATCAGTTTGCGGATGAAATGTCGTGCTAAACTTCACTTGCGTGCCTAAACCTTCTTGAAAAGACTTCCAGAACTTCGCTGTAAACTGTGCTCCTCTATCTGTGATAATAGATAATGGGATTCCATGGAGTCGCACAATTTCTTTGAGATACAACCTTGTATAGTCTTCCGCTGAGTACGTAGTCTTGACTGGAAGAAAATGGGCTGCTTTCGTCAGCCTATCCACGACCACCCATATAGAGTCATACCTGCCACGGGAACGGGGTAATCCCACGACAAAATCCATGTTGATCACTTTCCATTTCCAGGTAGGGATTTCCATCGCTTGCAACAAGCCTCCCGACTTCTGGTGTGTTCAGCTTTTACTTGTTGGCAATTTGGACATTGTCTCACGAATTCTGCTATGTCCCTTTTCATGCCGCCCCACCAGTACATCATCTTGAGATCATGATACATTTTGGTTGCACCTGGGTGAATAGAATATCGAGAGCAATGTGCTTCTTTTAGAATTCGTCGGCGCAAATTCGCCACATTCGGCACACATAACCTGCCTCGGTACCTAAGAATTCCATCCATAGAAACTTCAAACAGAGAATTTTCTTTCCCAGGAGATGTGTCTCTATAACGACATATCTGCGGATCTTCGCATTGCCGTTCTTTAACTTCCATATCCAAGGACGAAATTGTGGAATCATTTATACTAATCCCGACATCGCCCGAATCAATTATACGCACTCCCAAATTTTCTAATCGGTGAAGTTCTTGAACCATCTCTTTCCTTTCCGGAGAGACTCCATATAAGCTGCCCATTGATCGGAGGCTAAGTGCATCAGCTACTATATTTGCTTTACCGGGGTGGTATAAATATTCACGTCATAATCTTTTAATAATTCTAACCACCGCCTGTGCCGTAAATTCAGCTCCTTCTGTTTAAAAATATATTGGAGGCTCTTGTGATCTATATAGATGTCCACATGCACACCATATAAGTAATGTCTTCATATCTTCAACGCATGGATGACCGCAGCCAATTCAAGATCATGGGTGGGGTAATTCTTCTCATGTTTCCGTAATTGCCTCGAAGCATATGCAATAACTTTCCCGTGCTGCATCAATACACATCCTAGTCCCACACCGGAGGCATCACAATACATAACGTAGCCATCTGGCCCTTCTGGAAGTGTTATCACTGGAGCTGAGGTCAACCTGTCTTTCGGCTCTTGGAAACTACGCTCGCATGCATCGTTCCATTGAAAGTTAGCGGACTTCCGAGTTAGCTTCGTCAATGGGGCTGAAATAGATGAAAAGCCCTCTACGAACCTTCTATAATAGCCTGCCAAACCCAGAAAACTACGGACTTCCGTGGGCGTCGTAGGCCTAGGCCAAGTCTTCCCCGCTTCAATTTTCTGAGTGTCGACTCGAATGCCATCATTGGAAATAACATGGCCCTAAAATATTACAGAATTTAGCCAAAACTTGCACTTTAAAAATTTTGCATACAGTTCTCGGGCTCGAAGAATGCCAAGTACAATTCTCAAATGATCTGCATGTTCTGATTCTGTGCGAGAATATACTAGAATGTCATCAATAAATACTATGACAAACAAATCCAAGAGCGGCCTAAATACATTATTCATCAGATTCATGAACACGGTCGGAGCATTAGTTAGCCCAAACGACATTACTCGGAATTCATAGTGGCCATATCTCGTTCTGAAAGCTGTTTTGGGAATATCTGCTTCTCTAACTCTCACTTGATGATAACCCGACCTCAAATCTATTTTAGAAAACCACTTAGCACCTTGCAGCTGATCAAATAAATCATCAATCCTTGGAAGAGGATATTTGTTCTTTATCGTGACTTTGTTCAATTGCCTGTAGTCGATACACATTGGTAAGGATCCATCCTTCTTTCTCACGAACAAGACTGGTGCTCCCCACGGCGATAAGCTGGGTCTGATAAACCCCTTGTCAAGCAGATCTTTCAGCTGTGCTTTTAGCTCTTTCAATTCTGTCGGGGCCATTTGATAAGGAGGAATAGAAATG
Organism: Lycium barbarum; assembly: GCF_019175385.1. NCBI lineage: Eukaryota > Viridiplantae > Streptophyta > Magnoliopsida > Solanales > Solanaceae > Lycium > Lycium barbarum. Next base: position 62,297,896 of record NC_083342.1, on the reverse strand, counting down.
GGCTTGGTGTTCGGCAAAACATCTATAGCGAAGTCAATCTCTCTTTCTGGTGGAAGACCTGGAAGTTCGTCCGGAAACACATCTGGGAATTTATTCACCACCGGAACATATTGAAGAGTTGGCGAATCTGCTTCTGTATCATGAACTCGAACTAGATAATAAATATAGCCCTTGGCTATCATCTTCCTTGCCTTGAGGTAGGAAATAAACCTAACCTTTGGGGATGCCGTATTCCCCTTCCATTCAAGTATGGGCTCTCCCGGAAATTGGAATCGAACCACTTTCGTCCGACAATCAACATTAGCATAGCATAAAACCAGCCAATCCATGCCCACGATTACATCGAAATCTACCATTTCAAGCTCAATCAAATCAGATTTAGTCTGACGATCACATATCACAATGACACAATCCTTATACACTTGTTTGGCTATCACGGGATCACCAGCCGGAGTGAACACTTCAAAAGGTTAAATTGGCTCGGGTTTCACCCCAATACAATCAGAAATATACGGAGTAACATAAGAGAAAGTAGAACCCAGATCGATCAAAACATATACATCATGAGAAAATATAGTCAATGTACCTGTGACAACGTCCGGGGAAGACTCAAGATCCTGTCGCCCAACTAAAGCATACACGCGAGGCTAAACAGCACCTGAAGTAGATGCTACCCCTCTGCCTCTACCTCTGCCTGCTGGAGTTTGGGGGAATCTGTGCTGTGGGGCGTACTGAAGAAGAACCTGCTGCTGAACCTGTGGGCTGAGTCCCAACCCTATCTCTCATCGAAAGGCAATCCCTCATCATATGGCCAACTTGACCGCAGGCATAACAAGCGCCCGAACCTCGGCGACACTGTCCGGAATATAGTCTACCGCACTGGTTGCACCGCGGTACAGGGGGTCCCTTCTGACTAAAATATCCTCTAGACTGAAAATCTGAGGCCCTCGAACTCTGGTCCTGTCCTGACCGAAAAGAACGATCAAACCTCCAATCTGAAAATCTGGGAGGCGCACTAGTCGCTGACTGACCTGGGTGCCCAGAATGCATCTATCTCAGTCCCCCTTTATACTCACTGCTTTCCCCCATAGATCTAGCCATCTTGCTTTGTCTCCTGTTAATATCACGATCACCTTTTTGCGGTGGCTGTCGTCCCTCTAAATTCTGGGCATGTGCTTGTATACGGGAAATGTCCATCCCGTCCTGCAATGAAGCTGTCAAGTAATCTTTGAATAGATGTGGTCCCAAACCACTTACAAACCTGTGCACTCGATCCCCCATGTCAGCCACCATAGTCGGGGAATACCTGGCCAGAGAATTAAATTGCAAGCTATATTCCGAGCACTCATGCTTCCTTGCTTTAGATTCAAGAACCTGTCCGCTGTAGCTCGGCGGACCTCGGGTGGAAAATAATGGCGAATAAAAGCGTCAACAAACTCTTGCAAAACGGGAGGAGGTGCATTTTCTACCCTTGATGCTCTCCAATTGTTGTACCACAATATCACCATATCGCGGAGTCTATAAGAGGCCAACTCGACGTACTCGATCTCGGAGGCATGAATAATCTTTAAGGTCCTCAACATTTCATCAATGAAGTTTTGCGGATCTTCATCCGGCTTCGACCCGAAAAATTCCGGGGGATTTAGAGTCATAAAATCACGGGCTCTTGTACTAGCTGAACGATCACTCAGGCCCGCATTCTGTCGTTGTGCCTGTGCGGCTACCAATTGCGTCAGTAGATGAATAGCTTCGGTCACTTGTTGACCCGAAGCACTAGTGGAGGAATTGGAGCGGAGGCTCCTCCTTGCTCTTCTATGTTGGGCGAGGCCTCATTTAGTGATTCGCCCTCTTCTACATTCATCAGAAGCTCTCTTTCTGCCCATCTTTTCGTCGTGGCTTTGCCCTTCTGGGCGGCTGTAGCTTTTCCCTTTGGCGGCATTCTGAAATCACAACACACTTTTAGGAAGAACAAAATCTTATGCATGGCTCTATCGCACAATCTCATAAGAAGAAAGACAGTCATTTTCCTAAATGCCCTATAGCCTCCTGTTTATTAGCGTGGCGCGCTACACACCATAAACAAGACTCTACTAGACACGGGTCGTAGACACTTCCTAGGACGAACTGCTCTGATACCACTTTTGTCACGACCCAGCTAGGGGCCGTGACGGGTACCCGGGTGTAGCCACCGAGCACCACTCGTTCTGCTACTCACCTTACCCATTTAATGCTCTTTTATCAATTCATGCTTAGGACATAAGAAAATCATCTTTTCATTTGAGAACATAAAAATACTTTTATATACATAAGCCTCTCGGCCATCAAAATAATATATACATACACATAAAAGCATCTCATGAGACCGTATAACCCACACTGCGCATCTACGAGCCTCTACTGACATACTATACATATAAGTGGAACAAGACTCCACCATGCCCAAATTATACATATACCAAGAGAATAATCATGAGCACCTCCAGACGATGGAGTGCTCGCAATCTGCTGGCAGCTACTAAGAATCTGGATCGATCTCACCTCTCTGTCTACCTGTGGGCATGAACACAGCGTCCAAAAAAAACGAACGTCAGTACGAATATTGTACTGAGTATGAGAGGCATGAACAATAATAATACATCAAGGAAATAAGGGAGGCATCAAGTATGGAGCAACTGTACCTGACTGGGAATTACATGAAAAGCAATGCATGCTGACTTACTTTTAAGCTTATCATAATCTCATGTATGCATATCATATATATATAAACTGCCCGACCATATAGGTGCGGTGTGATAATCAGTAACATTAGCCCGCGTCCAGGCCTCCCGCGACCGGGGTACCATCTTATGCCGCCCACTAGTGGTGTCTGCCCATGCCAACTGGCCATGGTGTATAAGCTGCCCGCCTTAGCGGTGACTGCCCGGCCAATTAGGCGCAGTGTAATATCATCATAACATACTCATTATATTATGCGCATCATAACATATGCATAAAGACTCTAAGACAACCATACTTTATTGAGGTGACGTAAGGTCGTGAACCCTCGATTTCATTATGAACATTTATTAACATTCTGCCTCACCTTGAAGGAATTAGTATGTAAGGTGAGTGTAAGCAAGGAATTCCATCATATCACTAATGAACTCTTGACATTGCTCTTATCTCGTATCATTATTCTTGATCTTACACTCTTAGCTTTTAGGAGCATAAGAGAGTCGTGAAGAAGAAAGAAGAATCATGTCATGGGATTCATGCCATAGAAAGAAAGGTCTAGCCTCACATACCTTTGTTGTTTAGATAAGCTATCGTTCACGTGTTCTCCTCCAATATCACGTCGCTACCTTCACGAGAGAGTTCGCATTAACGTTAGTTAATCGATTATGAGAACGTATCGTTATTTCTAGGAAAAATTGGGCAGCATTTCCTTTGTTTCTACTACTTTTCCCACGTTCTATTTCAACTCCTAAACATTTACAACAACACTTCACAATATCGTATCAACAATCGTCATTCATATACGTTGAGCAAAATTCACCATTTTTCTCCATTTTCTCCACATTTAAGGTTATAGTTCGTTATCGCGTTTTCTCATATATAATTCTTATTTCCTGGTCTAAACATCATTTACAACATATTCATAATCATGGCACATCAACGTTTATGGTTCCATTCGACTACTATTCAATTATGACACTATTCTCCCTTTTAAGACCCATTTTTCATGTCTTTCTACAATTCAAGCATCTTAGCTTTCCAACACCTTAAACAACATGATAAAGTCATGAAAAGTACCTTAGATGGTGGTGGAACAAGCCTAGAGTGGAGTTCTTTCTTTAGCACTAAAACCCCACTTCACCTCTTTTTGGAATTTCTTGGTTTGGATGAACTTCACTTGAGTTTCACACACTTTGTTTCATGGATTTAATGTGGTTGATCTTGATCTCCCTTTGATTCTCTTAAATTCTTGTGGATGAAGTGTTTTGGATTACTCTAGAGAATTCTTGAACCGTGTAGGTGAGATATGAAATAAAATGAGCTTAGGGTCCCTTTTTAATAACTCAAAATCTGATTTTTAATGAACAGCAGTCGAGGTGTACAGTGGTCGTAAACCCCACTTTACGAGCCGTATACTGGTTTACGGTCCATACTCCCCGACCGTATTTAAGCATATCAAAACCAGAAAGGTAGGCTGAAGATCATGGCAATTTACGACTCAGTTTACGGGCCGTATTTCAATTTACGGTCCGTATTCCAAGTCGTGTTTAACCATTTGATGCATTTGACAGAAAGTTGAAATTTTGGAATGTTGAAGGACGATGGCACTTTACGGTCCGTAAATCACTTTACGGGTCGTATTCCATTTTACGACCACTGGGCTAAAATGAAATTCTGCAACTTTCTTATTTCCAAAGTTCATAAATAGTCATCCCCTATTTAGTAAAACATCACACACTCATGCCCTTCGTTGGTCTATTCATTGTTGGCTCACGAACAATTTCCGAGGTGTAACAAGCTCGATGTTCTTTATTGTCACACCTATGTATGTATATATATATATATACACACACACACGTATAGGAGTACATATGTATCCTCAACATCATCACTTCCATCATATCTCTCCTTAGAGGATCAACTATCATAGGATGGAGCCAATGGTATCATGAGAATGTCAAGAACTATGAGCTTTAGTGATTTTTGGAATGAAGTCATCATGGAAGACATTATGGAGTTCACGTGAAGGTATACGACAAATGGGAACATGCCTTAAGAAGAAGGGTTAGCCTTACATACCTCGTCGTCTCCTTAACTACTTAACGTTCATCTCCAAGCTTGAGAAATCTATATTTAAAAGGATTCATACCAAGGTTAAGTCTTAAAGACACTCTTAAATTCAAACTAGAATAATTCATGAGCTAACGAAAATTGGGCAGCATTTCCCCTATTTCATCGACTTCCACCATATCGCAAAACAACTCCCAAACAACAATAATAACATCCACAATACCATAATCAAGTAGTCATATTCGATTGGGTCTTAAAATTTATTCTCATATTCAACTTATATCAACAACTTCACACCAACCCTTTGCACAATCTTATACAACACTTCCTTGTCATCATTAATACCCTTCATAACAAGATTATATCCATAGCATACTAAGAATCATGACTCAAATTAGTTTACTACTCAAAAATATCATGAAATCTACATTTGGACCTCATTTTTTACTTTCTTCCCTCACCCAAGTTATTCAACAACCAAACATGCTTAGAAACATGAAATAGACATGATAACTAACCTTTTATCTCATAGGAATGAGCTTTGGATCAAGTTACCAACTTGTATGAAAACCCTAGCTTCAATACCAAAGAAATTCTTGAAGTCTACCAACCCTAGTGAGTCTGTTAACACATGAATATCTTGATTCTTGCTATTTGATCTTTGATTTCTCTTAGGTTTGAGTGGGATGTGCTTGGGAGAAGGGTCTAGACCTTTTAAGAGTTTGGGAGAAGTGGGAAATGAAAAATAAGTCGAGGGTCGTCCATATATTTAGAAAGAAAAAAGAACTGCCCGAACGATTATACAGATACTTATACGGTTCGTATAACTTTATATGGTCCGTATAAGTGGTCGTATAATCCACCAGGGATAGAACCTTCTCTGGAATGTTGTACGGACCGTATAAGTGGTCGTATAAACCATTTTTTTTTAACTTGCTCTAATTGATTCGTTTGACTTCCAATCCTTGTGGGACCTTCTTGGCACTTGTATAACACTCATTAACTATCTAAGAGGCCCTATAGCTCTTCCTTAATACACTACTAAATAAATATTATCTCAATTGCTATGAAACCTTCTCAAACATGACTTACACTTCACTTCCTTCAATGAACTTAGCTTCACTGATTCATATAACTTCAAAATCTTATGGTACACACTTAAAGCTATTAAATACTCTCCTTACTCTCATAGGGACTTCATGTTCAACTTAAGCTCATGTTAGTCTACTCACAGCGCAACAAATCCGAAATCTCTGAGGTGTAACAAATGGCTACACCAACAATATATCAGTGTCACAAGTACCAACGGTGGGTACGCCAACAATATCATGAAAGACTACACAAGTCGTATAGAACGCTATCCTCGTATCAACATCAACCAGTAAGATACTACAATATCACAATCAAGATGGATTAACATATTCCAACATCTACTAACAACACGTGGCATCAATCCAAAACAATAGAACAATCAAGTCACAACATAACAGGGTGGCTAGCCCCAATCACGCAACAGGGCCAAACCTAAGACAATATCCTACCCAACTTCATACTCGAAGTTTTATATGCTTTCTCCAACAATATAATCTAACTATATGCTTCGCCATATGAAGTCTCACCAAGGGTAAGCCATAACCTACTTGGATGGCCGAACATTAATAACACCGACAATCACACCTTAGCCTTTCCTTTCCTTGAGCCTCGAGATCAAGAAAGTCTATTCATATAAAAAATCTAGATTAGAAATCATGAAGATCGATACCCATATTTCTATCATTCAAATTGGGTCAAAAATCAATCCCAGAATTTGGGGAAACGGGGCCCACAAGGGCAAAATAGGAAATTTGGGGGTAAATTATCCAATGAAACACTAGGTGATCAAAACCCATCAACTAATTGCTAAATTAACTCAAGGATTCATCCAATTTCAAAATCCAAGCAAAACCCGCAATTTTGGGTATAAACTCTAACTCTTAAATTCAAGAATTCAACACTAATAATGGAAGTTATATGATTAACAACCTTAGATACATCATAATCTAGCATAAACCCAATCAATTTAATCATTTAAAGAAACTTAGGAAGTCTAACCAAATTTATGAACTTCTCAAGAAAGACCCATTAAACCTTCTTCATGAAAAACCCCAATTTCCTACTTTAGAAATCATTGATTAAAGCTTAAACCAAGGGAATGAATCAAAGGGAAATATTTAGATTATGGTTTAGAACTTACCCCATTGAAGAAACTTGTAGAACATCCTTGAATTCTCCCAAACCCAAACTTTCAAGATGAGAAAAACTCCAACAATATGAATGTTACACCTCGGAAAAATCTTTCGTTGGTACGCCAGTGAATGAACCAGTGAAATACGAGTATCGGGTTAATGATGACTTAAGGGCATTTTGGGAATGAGTTATAACGTCCCTTATATTGCTAATGAAGTGTTAAACAAGTGTTAAGAAGGTTCCAAAAGGATTGGAGATCAACGAAGTGACGAGAACAAGTTCGGTGGACTGGTGAGTTTTACGGCACATTATACGGACCGTATAATGTTTTACGGACCGTATAATGGAACGTAAAACCATCACAGCGAGGGTTGCTCACTGGTGTAATTTTACGGTCAGTTATACGGACCGTATAAATTTTTACGGCCCGTATAATGAACCGTCAAATGGTTACAGTGAAGGGTGAAGGAAAGGCACGTTTTATGATCAATTATAAGGACCGTATAACGATTATACGGACCGTATAATGGACCCCGACAGATAAGTGATGGGTTATTTAATAAGGGACCAAGTGCATGAAATCATTTCCACATTTCATCCTTCTCTCTAAAACATCTCTCTACATTTATTACACAAGTTTTCAAGGATTTTAAGCCATAAATAACATAAACCAAGTGAATCAACAATAAGGAAACCCATTAAAGGCCATTCAAGTCAAGAAATCCAAATGGAGGAAAACTAGGGTTTTTGCTCAAGTGGAGTATTATCAACTAAGGCTTGTTCCTACAACTTCTAAGGTAAGATTCATGATATTTATATGTTGTTTGAGGTATTTGAGAGTTAAAATTCTTGGACATTAGAAGAGTATAGCAAAATGGGTCATGAATGATGAATAGTGACGTTTTGAGAAATAGTTCGAATTGAATCATGATTGTTGTTGTGTTGTGACATGAATGTGTTATAAATGACGTTAAGACCATGAAATAGACATTGTAAATGAATGGACGAAGTTGGGTGTTGTGACCATGAATATGGATAAATGAAAGTGAATTGAGAAACCTAGATAATGTGGATGATTAATGGCCATTGTTATGATATTGTGAATATGTTGTTGACATTTGGAAGTTGAATTACGATATGGAGGAATGTCGTATAAATAAAGGAAATGATGTCCGATTTTCTCTAGCTTTAGCCATGTGTGCTAATTGTCGATTCTAACCATAGTACGACTTTAATGAAGGTAGAAACGTGAGCGTCCAAGGAGTACGTGCAAGTGTAGAATAGTTCAACGAAAAGGTATGTAAGGCTAACCCTTCTTTCATAAGGCATGGTTCTTTGGCCAAACCTCAAATCCTCTATAAGCTTATGATGTCTTCAATGACTTATATTCCGAGCTAGTAAGCTCACGATGCTTGATATGCACTACGATTGTAATAAGTTCCTCACATGACGAATAAGCCTATAATATAGATTTAACGAAAATGGTGATGATAGTATGATGATGAGAGCAAAATGATGCCAAAGATGCTTATGAGCTATTATATATGTATATGTGCCTATGAAGGGCTACAATGGGACCCCGAGCTTATAATGTCGGGTAGAATATATGTATATGAATATGTATAGAGTATGTATATGATTACGTAACGCGCGCACACATCTGCAGATGGTACGGATAACCCTGAAGCCTTGGTAGGGCCAGGTAGATATAACCTTGAGCCTTGGTTGGCCAAGTATGTATGAAACACCGAACCTCTATGGTCGGGTATGCCATGTATGCCTGTATATATATATATGTATATGCTATGTAAATGACATCATTAAGAGTACGAATATGTTATGTATATGAGATGTAAATGATTATGAGGGTAATTAAGTACGGATATGGATGTGTGCATGCGGATACGCAATAGAAACAGAATGTCTCTATGGAAAGCAAGTAAGTGCCATGATGATGATATTATTGCCCCCCCCCCCCCCCTCCTATGCTACTTCACATGTGGTTCTTTATGCTTCTATATCGATGTTGATCATGCTTTACATACTCAGTACATTCTTCGTACTAACGTCCTTTTGTTTGTGGACGATGCGTCATGCCCGCAGGTGCACAGGGAGACAGACTTGATCCATAGCAGTTTTCTCAGAGATTACATAATAGAGCTCCATTTCATTCAAAGCCATAGCTTTTGGGTACTTATTCTTTTGTGTATATAGTTATGGGCATAGCGGGGTCCTGTCCCGCTCATGTGATATGTATACTCTTCTTAGAGGCTCGTAGACATGTGTATGTGGGTAGATATGTTTGGCCTTGTCGGCCTATGTTTTGTATATCACTTTGTTGGCCTCGTCGACCTTGTACATTTGATGTGGCATAGATTCCTATGATGCTATCCAAGATGATTGTCGCCCAACGGAACTAATATGATTGATGACTAGAATGCATGAATTGATTTATGAATCGCCTAGATATTATGTGAATGTGTGTTAAGGGGTGCCCGGGTGGGGTAGCACCGGGTGCTCGTCGCGGCCCCCTAGTTGGGTCGTGACAAAAGTGGTATCAGAACAGTTCAGTCCTAGGGTGTGTCTACGAGCTGTGTCTAGTAGAGTCTTGGTTATGGGTGTTGCGCGCCCTACTTATAAACAAGAAGCTGCAGACATTTTAAGAATAAATGACCTTCTTTCTTCATAAGAATCGTGCGATAGAACTATGATGTAAGAAATTCTTGTTCCTTAATAGTGTACTGTGTATTTCAGAGAATGCTTGCAAAGAGAAAGGCTACAGCGGCTCAAAAGGGCAAGACAGTGGCAGAAAAGCGGGCTGGAAAAGCACCGCCACCGGTAGTAGAAGAAAATGAGGCCCAGAGTGCGGCTCAATCCCAGTCCTCCCAGACAGTGCCTGTTACTGAGGAGCGTGAGAGAGCTCCAGCTCCTCCCCCAGATGCTTCTGGCCAAGATGTCAAAGCGGCCATACAATTGCTTACACAGTTGGTTGCTGCTCAGAGTCAGCGGCAAGGTACGAGGCAGGGTGACAAGGCTGTTAGTGCAAGGGCCCGTGATTTCATTACTTTAAACCCCCCGGAGTTCTTTGGGTCAAAGCCGGAGGAGGATCCTCAGGACTTCATTGATGGTATGTTGAGGACGCTCCGATTGATACACGCTTCAGACACCGAGTTGGTGGAGTTAGCGTCATATAGATTGAGAGATGTCTCGGTCCAATGGTATATGGTTTGGATGGCTTCACGGGGAGCCAATGCACCTCCCCCTGTATGGCAAAAGTTTGTTGATGATTTTCTCCGACACTATATGCCTCCGGAAGTTCGGCGAGCTAGAGCCAATAAGTTCTTGAATTTGAGGCAAGGTAGTATAACTGCTCTAGAGTATAGTCTCCGCTTCATTCCTTGGCTAGGTATGCTTCAGCTATGGTAGCGGATATGGGTGATCGAGTGCACCGGTTTGTGAAAGGCCTAGAGCCACACTTGATGGATAGATGTTTGACTGCGTCTCTTCAGGACGGTATGGATATTGCACGCATTCAGGCCCATGCTCAGAACATAGAGGAAAGCTTGCGATAGCAAAGGAGTGAGCGTGAGAAAGATAGGGAACATAGCAAGAAGGCAAGATCGTCGGGTTCGACGGGTGAGTTTAGAGGTGGGCATAGGCAGCAGTTCCCCAGACATTGAGGCTATACTATGACCAGTGCGCCTCCACGGTTTTCAGGCCAGAGATTTGATAGATCTACTCGTTCAGGGCCGAGTCAGAGTTTCTCAGGGTCTCAGTTTAGAGGTGATTCGGGTCAGGCGAGGCCACCCGTACCATGATGTTCCCAGTGTAGGAAGTTGCATTGGGGTCAGTGCCGATCAGGCTCAGATGGTTGCTATTCATGTGGTCAACCAGGCCATATCATGCGTGATTGCCCTTCAGTACATGGTAGAGGTAGGACCTAGCGATCAGGGTCGGCAGCCGGATCATCAGAATCTGTACGCCCTACGGGGCCAGGTTCACATGCGCCAGTCGGCCATGGTAGAGGTAGAGGGAGAGCTCTCACCTCTAGCGGTCCTCAACACCGTATTTATGCTTTGGCTGGACGCCAAGATCTTGAGTCTTCTCCTGACGTGGTCACAGATATATTATCGGTATTCTCTCATGATGTATATGCTTTGATTGATCCGGGCTCCACATTATCATGTGTTACACCATATATTGCGGGTCGATTTATAGTCGAGCCGGAGTCGATCAAACCTTTTGAGATGTCTACACCCGTGGGTTAATCGGTAATAGCTAGCCGAGTATAAAGAGATTGTGTAGTTATGATTTGTGATCATCGTACCATGATTGATTTGGATGAACTAAAGATGGTAGATTTTGATGTCATTATGGGTATGGATTGGTTGGCTTCTTATTATGCCAATGTTGATTGCCGGATGAAGATGGTTCGTTTCCAGTTTCCGGGAGAACCAGTTTTAGAATGGAAAGGAAATACGGCATCACCAAAGGGTAGGTTTATTTCCTACCTAAAGGCAAGGAAGATGATCACAAAAGGGTGCATTTATCACCTAGTGCGAGTTCAAGATGTAGAAGCTGAGTCGCCAACTCTTCAGTCAGTTTCCGTAGTGAGTGAATTTCAGGATGTATTCCCGGAAGAGCTTCCAGGCCTTCCTCCCGAGCGGGAGATCGATTTTGCTATTGATGTGTTGCCAGACACTAAGCCTATATCTATTCCTCCCTATAGAATGGCACCCGCAGAATTGAAAGAGTTGAAGGAGCAATTGAAATACTTGCTCGAGAAAGGCTTCATTAGGCCTAGTTCATCCCCGTGGGGAGCACCCGTATTATTTGTCCGAAAGAAATATGGCTCTTTGAGAATGTGCATTGATTATCGGTAATTGAATAAAGTGACGATCAAGAACAAATATCCACTTCCGAGGATTGATGACTTATTTGATCAATTACAAGGTGCTAAATGGTTTTCAAAGATTGATTTGAGGTCCGGGTATTATCAAGTGAGAGTTAGGGAGAAAGATATCCCTAAGACAACTTTCAGAACAAGATATGGCCATTTTGAGTTCCGAGTAATGTCGTTTGGGCTAACTAATGCGCCTGCAGTTGTCACACCCCAGTCCTGATAGGGCATGACGGGCACCTGACTCTCATCAGAGACGAGCGAACCCTTAAACATTCGCTCTATCAAAACATGTCATTTCAAAAACTTTTAAAAACTTGAAACTTTTCCAAATAGAAATCATTATCTTTATAACGATTATGAAAAACTTTCAATCAAATAAGTACTTTAACCCAATTCAAATCTTCTAAAATACATGCTCTTTTAACGTACATGAATGGTTCGGCTGACAACACTCTGTCGACATCTCGACAAACGTACCACAGGACGCTGTGTGCAAAGTCCTAATATAGACGAGATACCATAACGTAAGTACTCTGACTCGGCAACACTCCGGAAGGAAATGGAGCTCACCAATTCAGCTGGAACATCTTCTAGCAATATCCTCTACTCATCTGTATGCACCTGCGCGGCATGAAATGCAGCCCCTGAAGAAAGGGGGTCAGTACGGAATATGTACTGAATATGTAAAGAATTACTGAATCATAAACAAGGAAAGGCGTAACAGTAAGCCAGTTTAGAAGCAACCCGGGAGTAACCTGGGACGACATTTTAAATCGTGCCCTGTAGTGCCTTACACCAATTCCAGCATACACAATATAAATACAGCATACACAAATTCTAGAATACACAATCTAAATATAGTATCACAATAGTCCCTTCGGACGGCCGCTTCCGGCTTAATAATAATGATGGCCCCTTCGGGCATGCTCCTTCCGACATAATAATAATAGTCCTGGCCCCTTCGGGCATGCCGCTTCCAGCATAATAATAATGATGGCCCCTTCGGGCATGCCGCTTGCGACATAATAATAGTCCTGGCCCCTTTGGGCATGCCACTTGCGACATAATAATAGTCCTGGCCCCTTCGGGCATGCCGCTTGGGACATAATAATAATAGTCCTGGCCCCTTCAGGCATGCCACTTGCGACATAACAATAATAGTCCTGGCCCCTTCGGACATGCCGCTTGCGACATAATACTAATAATATTCCTGGTGTCTACGCTACTCAATCCACCAATATCAGTACAAAGAGATAATGCTATGGAGTGTAAACATAAATCGTAAATGAAACGAAATAGTAAAAATCCCGCACCCCCATCGGAGTGGTTTTGAAAATCAACTTCGTGTTTCCTTTAGTACAAAACTAATTTTTCTCGAAATCATTAGTAAACCATATATACGTTTCCAGTCAATCCGAGTTAGTATAAAAAGGTTTATAGACATTATTCATTATAGAAACCTCCATGAACGTTTCCAAAACAATCCGAGTTAGCGTATGAAAGTTATGAACGTTATTCATTATGGAAACATCTACGAACATTTCCAAAACAATCCGAATTAGCATATGAAAGTTATGAACGTTATTCGTTATAGGAACCTCTACGAACATTTCCAAAACAATCCGAGACCGTCTACGAAAGGTAGGGACATTACTACTTACAGAACCCCTTAAAAACAATAACTCTTTATGCTTTTCTTATTATTCAATCATACCATAAGCTCGATTATACTAAGTATACTCATATCAAGAAGTGAATAAGAATCATTAACAAGATCGGAATCAAGAATGGAGTTACCCCAAGATACGTATCATAATTTACTTAGCTCTAGGACATGCCAAAAGAAAGAAAAGGTAAGCTTTACATACCTTGCCCGCTTCGTACGCTAATCCGAACTTAAGTCTTTGTCTTCGCAAGATCTACAACAATATTAGTGTATACCAAACATTAGCTATAGATACTTAGAAGTTCAATCTTCAACCAATACTTTACTTGCAGAAATTTCGGCAGCATCTCCCCTGTAAATACAACTAACCCCGAGAATCCAACTCGGCCAAATCATCAACAACAATACCAACAACCATATTTCCAACTTCAACAATTAATTCAAAACGCATTCTAACATCGGTAACCATTTCTACGCAATTCGACGACATTTCACTTATGTTAAAATAAACCACAACAACACAATCTAAAATCTTCCAACTTACCAAGAATAACAACAAAACATTCCTTCCTTCCAAATTCATAAACTACACCAACAATTCACACACTAACAACATTACTTTCCATAAATACAAGAAGTGATATTATAGTCACGTTAGCTTGTAAAACGACTCTCCAACACTTACAACTTCAACTAGAATCACCAAACTTTCATTATCAAGATAGAATCCACAACAACAACAACCCAAAACACTAGATAAAATAATTGAGTCATTATTCCTACACAACACACATATATACGGCCACAACATACATCCATATTTTTCATAAATTTCACCCATTTTTACATACTACAACATACACAACCATCCATAACATATAAAAGATGATTAATTCTTACCTTTTTCCCTTAACTTCTCACTTGACTAGAATTATGGTCTTGCAACAAATACGGGTCTACTTGCTCCAACAATTATTCCACGTTAAAGAGGACCTTCGAATTAGTGGGAATACTAGAAGAAAATATTTTTTGGATCAAAATTGAAGGCTTCAATTTATTTTTTCTCTTGGCCGAATGGCCCTTGTGGTTGTCTTCTTTCTCCAAGTTTCTTCAATGTTCTAAGAATGAAGAATGGAACATGTGCTATATTTATCATCTATTATTCATTAATATTGGGCTCCCATGTGGGCCAAGGCCCACCCCACATGGCCGGCCACTTGGCCCATTTTATTCAAGCCCAATTTTTTTTTTTTTTTTTGCAATTCATGAAAATTTATTTTCCAAATTCCAAATTTACCCTTAGCCTTCCTCCACATTTCTGTGAGTCATCTTGCGAATTTCCCTTTTTAACCCTAGCCATTCTTAATATTTCCACATCAAAAAATTTCAAAAACAACTCATATAATAAACAGGATCAAAATATAGCCTTGCCCTTAACTTCCCGCAATTGTCTTGAATTATCCGAATGTACAAAATGTGGATATAACATCCTCCCCCCCTTTAGAACATTCGTCCTCGAATGTTAAACTGATCTTAT
The DNA here is from genome assembly GCF_019175385.1 of Lycium barbarum. Taxonomy (NCBI): domain Eukaryota; kingdom Viridiplantae; phylum Streptophyta; class Magnoliopsida; order Solanales; family Solanaceae; genus Lycium; species Lycium barbarum. The sequence continues at coordinate 62,282,779 of NC_083342.1, read as the reverse complement.
GGGGTCTTATAACGCTTCGGGGGAATCTCTTTTGTAGCTACCACGTACATTTCATTCGTCAATCAGTACATCCACTTTAGAAATTCAGATTATCTGTAGGCATAGGAAATAAGTAGGGATACTTCTTCTTCATCTTTTCTTCGGCTTTCCGGGTCATTTCCTCTCTGTTATTGTTTCGCCACGACACCTTAACAGAAGCCACGTCTTTGGTACGCAATCTTCACTTGACGATCCAGTGTGGCTATAGGCTACTCCTTTATTCTCATGTCCCTCGTCCTATGCGACCTCTTAAGGTTTCCAACCATTCCGTATACTCTAATTTCCCTTAGGCCACTCTAGCTTCCCATTTGTCTCTTATGTCTAAATTTATAGGATTTCTGGCACACTTCCCAGGGGGTCACCCATCCTAAAATTTCCCTCGCCCTAGCACGCTTAACCTTGAAACATCGGTGAAATCCAATGCATTAATGCCGATATAATCGCGTCCACCTCTTCGCGTGACCTTCATTACATGATCTGGAGCATGACGAAGTCTTATAGATTCCGAGACATTTTCGTAACACGTCCTTCCCTTTACAATTACTATTTTACCCTTTTCAATCCTCAATATTCACTTCCACTTTCATCCCCCAACTTTACATTTCAACCATATTTCAATATTCTTACCTAATCCAATATGCCTCTTCCGCACCGTTACTTACCACTGTACATTGTAACTGCTAATGTCATCGGTCGCTTTCTTCGGTCAATGTCGTCCCTTTAGCTGAAGTCAAAGGTTAGTACAAGGGACTTCATTTCCTACGACTGGGCTCTATCGCACGATCTTAGATATGAAAGAAAGAATGACACCCTATTAATGTCTCGTAGCCTCCTATTTATAGATGTGGTGCACAACACACCGATAAACAAGACTCTAGTAGACACGACTTTGCAGACAACCCCTAGGACGAACTGCTCTGATACCAATTTGTCACACCCCAGTCCTGATAGGGCATGACGGGCACCCGACTCTCATAAGAGTCGAGCGAACCCTTAAACATTCGCTCTATCAAAACCTGTCATTTCAAAAACTTTAACCACGGTACCCGGGGGCGGACAGATAACACAGCACCCCGAGCCCGGACACATCATACTTCGTAATATCTCCTCGGTAACCGGGGACGGACATATAACACAATATCACGGAACCGGACACGTCATACTTCGGAATTCACATATGGGGCTCGGCGGCCCACCGCACGATATACGTACCGGCCCGGGATCCGGTGAAAGGAATCATAGCATGTGCACGGACTGATTAATAAGAAACCACATACAGACAGATCGTCATACAGACTCAACAGAACAGAAGTAGGCCAACTGGCCGATCGAACCAAAGTATTCGGATAGTCTTCAAACTACGCACCTACACGTCACTTGGGGAGGCACGACAGATTATAACCAGAACCAGATTTCCAGATGTCAAAAGTTATTTTGTGAGATTTGTATAAAAACAGTCATATCATGATCAGAGTAGTAGTCCAGATGTTTTCTGAGAAAATCTGATAGAACTAAAGTAATTAAGATCATACAGAAGGTATCGGGCCTCGTGGGCCCGCCTCGGACCAACTCGAGGCGACATACATAAATTACCGATAATAGACCTTATGAGGTCATCCATAACCATTTGGAAGTGTTCCGACTCCGTTTGGGAAGGTTTCGTGCAAAAGTTCACTTTGAAGGCATTTTATAAGAAAAGGGTTTCAATTGTACTGAAGGAATTGGAGCGGATTTCCATCTCGAATTCCGAGGAACGGAGTCGTATTTAAGGCTCGCGGCCGAGCCTATCACATCCAGAACATGCCTAAGAATAAAGGGGAAGGCTTTACAGACCTCGATAGCGCCTTACGCTCGCTTAGCGTCGATTCCAATTTCGTCCAAAATCTAGAAATGGTCAAGTTTACCAATTGTTAGTTTCAACTTTTCAATAGTCCAAACTTAACACATACTTGCCTACCGAAATTTCGGCAGCATTTCCTCTGTATACATGACCTCCCCAAAAGTTAAACACAGCCAAACAATCAACACAACCCAACAACAATATTCATAATAACGACAAGTAGCTCAAAATACATAATAGGGCACAATTTGCCAACTTTCCGTTCCGACCTTACACTTTCAAACCAATCTTATTATTTTCATATTCATCACCCATCAAAGTCATTACAACACGATTCGGGGGCATATCATATCATTTTCACAAGATATACATAAGATATACAAACATACAAACTTTCCATCACGCCACAATCTATCAACTTTTCCTAACCTTCAACATACAAGTTCATAACACATTTCCATCTTCCAAATTCATCAACATTAATCATAATTTGCCTCTTGATACTTTCATTTCCATTTTTACGTAAACCATAACAAGGTTGCATAATTTCCTTCAACAACTTAGTAACCATTTTTCCATGACAACAAAGACTATTATCTTTCCATTCATTTCACCATAACACACTTACATACTAACAAGATTAAATTCATATTCCATAACCAACATAGTACCACACGGCCACATACTATATTCTCCAACTTTCACTAATTCATTCCACTTTCATTTCTAATACAATTCCCACATTAACTACAACTAGCTTTCAACATGAATTCAAGTCACCATTGACATGCAATACAAGCACATATATACGGCCAACACACATCCAATCCCAACACACAAAATTTTCATGATTTTTACTCATTTACACACACTACAACCTACATATACCTTCCATAACACAACAAAAACATAAGATCCTTACCTTTCTTCAAGTTCTTCACTTGGAGGTTAAAATTGCTTTCTTGCCAAAATACTTATATCACTTTGTAGAGGACTTTGCACTTAGTAATAATCCCACAAGAAATGGATTTTTGAACCCACGATTAGGCTCCAAATTTTTTTTCTTTCTTTTCTTTCTTTCCTCTTTCTCACCCGAACCCTTTCTCTCTTTTGTTCTTGGTTTCTTTTGTTTTATTTCTTGATTTTTCTTGAACCTTCTTATGATAAGGTTGCATATATAATGTCACATGGTAATTAATTAATCACCACGGACTTGGGCTAAAGTTAAGTGGCCGGTTGGACCTTGGATTTGGGCCTCACTTTCTTATTATTTTGTGCCCCAAATTGATGGCTACACTTTATAATTCATGAAGCAAGTCTCCAAAATTCCAATTTTTCCCTTGGCCTCCTTTCGTAATTCCACACCAATGTATTCGTAACCGACACAGTCATACCAAGTAAAGTCTAAATATGACCTTATTCATTACAAGTCAAGTTATCTCAAACTTTTCGAATATACAAAAATACCGGATGTAACATCCTCCCCCCCTTTAAAACATTCGTCCTCGAATGTTAAATTGACCTCATGGGGCGTCTTACTACTTCGGGAGGGTTCTTTTTATAATCGTCCTTTATTGACTTTCCGATATGGATTCTTTACCAAAATGGAGTAATTCTTCACATTACTGACTCATATGCTTTCATAACGTATTTTCTCATATCCCACACAGTCACTGGGCCAAGAATTACATTCCAGTAACAGATAAATGCCTTTCGCTATTTCACGGACGTTATGTCTCTTCGTCTCTTCCTTCAAAGCTTTTTAACATTATAATTAGTATCACTTCTTGTCACACCCCTCGGTTCCTTACCACATTATCATAACCGCACGTCATACCAAACAGATTCATAACTGGGATCGGACGCACAGAAGTGTATTGAACAGGCTCGTAATCAAGTCAGGTATACCGAGCTATGGCGGACAGATTCGTGGTCAAAATACGAGGTATGGGAGTGTATCGGACAGATCCGATATCAGAGGCAGACGTACAGAGATTTATCAGACGGATTCGTAGTCAGAATCAGACATACAGAAATGTAGCGGACAGATTCGTATCAGAGTCAGACATACGAAGATGTATTAGACAGACGCGTGATCAAAACCAGACGTACAGAGATGTATCAGACGGATTCACATCCAGAGTCAGACATACAGAGGCGTGTCAGACAGATTCGTAATCAGAGTCAGTCGTACAGAGGTATGTCAAACAGAAACGTATTCAGAATCAGAAGTGCAGAAGAATAACATACAGAGTTTTGATCAGGATCGGACCACTTTTATTAAGGCTCCAGTGGTTTATGAAAATTTCCCTTATCGATATTTCATTATTAATCCCGACAATTATACCACAGTTTTTTTTTTGTATCCTTCCCAGGGGGGTCACCCATCCCAGAATTACTCTAGCCTTAGCACGCTTAACCTCGAAATTTTCATGCATTTTGATGCGTTACGGCTAGTATAATTTCGTCGACTGCCCCGCACGACCTTTGTCACGTAATTTAGGGCAAATCGGGATCTTGGCACATTTTCGGAAAATTCTCGTAGTGGGTCCCGCCCAGGGCTAAACCGTACAATTATCATTTCGCCCTTCCGAATCCTCGGTGTCTATCGAGTTAGACATTAACTTACCCTTACTAGTACCCGGAAGAAGGAAATCACATGACGTAACAAAATACAGACTTGTTCATACACACATCCCTCAAAAGAGATCAGTAGCATACCTGGGTGTGCACTGGATGACGCTCCTAGGTCCTGCCGGCCGGTTAAAGCAAATACGCGGTTCGAAGGACCGCTGTAACCAGAAGCTGCACCACGACCTCTGCCACGACTTGCTGGCGCTGGTGATGGTGCTGGTGCCCCTCGCCCCGTGGGGCGTATGGCTGCCAAAGGAGGAGATGAGCCAGCAACTGACCCGGTAAGCTGGGTTGAACCACCTGGACCACCCCTATATGGACACTCTCTCATCGTATGGCCTTGCCGGCCATAAGAATAGCAGGCACTAGTGGCACGATAACACTCACCGGGGTGGCGCCTCCTGCAATGAGGACACCGAGGTACGGATGGCCCCATCTGACTGAAACTCCCATTTACTCGCGAACTCGAAGCCATGGAGTTCTGTCCCGAAAACTTTGGGGGCGTACTGTATGCTGGCTGGGACGGATACCTGCTACCCTGCCACTGAGAAAACTCGCCTTGGAATCCCCCTGAATACCCGACCGATCTGGCTCTCTTAGGCCGGCCCCTGTCGGGACCCCTATCAGGCCGACGCTCCCTACGCCGGTCCTCCATGCCCTGGGCATATGCCTGTACCCGGGCAACATGCATCCCTGGCTGGGAAGCCATCGCTAGGCAACCATCAATCAAATAGGGGTCTAGCCCCATCACATACCGGTGCACCCGTCGGCCATCTCTGCTACTATAGCGGGTGCATACCTAGCCAATGAGTCAAACTCCAGGCTATACTCTCGAACACTCCTACCGTTCTGTTTGAGATGCAAGAATCGATCAACCCTGGCTCTCCGTAGTTCTGGAGGTAGAAAATGCTCAAGGAACGCCTTAGTAAACTCGGCCCATACTGCTTGGGCAGCATCGTCACCCCTGGATAGCTGCCAGGACTCATACCAGTTCGCCGCTACCTCATATAACCGATACGAGGCCAATTCAACGGACTCAGTCGGCGACGCCTTAATCAACCGTATCGTGCTCTCCATCTTTCTAATAAACTCCTGGTGGTCCTCTTCGGGTTTTGTCCCGGAGAATTCTGGAGGATTACATGTCAAGAACTCGCGAGCCCTGGAGCTTTCATATCTGTCCGCACGACCACCCCCAAACCCATGCCTGCGAACCTGCTCTGTCATCAGTGTGGTCAATAACTGAACCGCATCTCGCATGGCCCTGTCCTCCGCCCCTGACTGGGGGGCCGGAGGTACAGGTACTGGTGCTGCTGGAGCTGGCGGTGGAGCCGCCCCCTGTGCTGCAGCTGTGGCTGCTCCAAGTCCCTCCGATACTGGTGGCGTAACAGAACTAGCCGTCGAAGGCACAAAATTTTCTCGATCTGGGCACGAGCCCTAGTAGTCACCTGAGCTCGGCTGGTCTCACCTGCCACTGTAGACTTGCCCTTCTGGGCGGCTGTTGCCTTCTTTGGAGGCATCGCTGAAAACATAACAAATCGTCAGGAGGGGATCATCCTACTAATACAGTTCTATCGCACGATCTAAGATTCAAAGAGAGGTAACATCCTAGATTCCCTGTAGCCTCCTGTTTATAGATGTGGTGCACAACACATCGATAAACAAGAATCTACTAGACACGGCCTGTAGACATTCCGAGGACTAACCGCTCTGATACCACTTCTGTCACGACCCAACCCCGTGGCCGCGACTGGTACCCTAACTGGGTACCCGTACATACCTACCTGACATAACTTCGTACCATACAGATTTTATTTTTGAAACAGATCTTTACAAAATCAGGCCGATACAGATACGGCACGCGCGTGAACATACACATACCTGAACATACAGAAATTTACAGATAAGCCGATGAGGCTAACATACAGACGGAGTCACAAAATCGTTCGTACCTACCAAACAGATGAAACCCGTAACCCACACATCTATCTACAGGCCTCTACAGACATACAGAATCAGATGACGGGACAGGGCCCCGCCGTTCCCCAAAATACCATACATACAGAGTCTACATATAACAGAAGATATATACCAAAAGTATTTGCTCCGGATCGAAGGAGCTCTTCAGAATAGCAGAATCCGAGCCCTAGACTAGCAGCGTATCACCAAGTGCGCCTGTACCTGCGGGCATGTAACGCAGTCCCCGAAGAAACGGGGGTCAGCACAAAAATGTACCGAGTATGTAAAGCAGAAATATATCAAACATAATCATGATCTGGACCGGAAGCACAGAAATATAATAGACAGGCTCATAAGCGAGACGGACAGAGTCATAGTCCCGACAAACGCACAGAATCGTGGTCCAGACAGACAGAATCTGAATTCATACGGACATACGGAATCGGGATCCATACGGACATACAGAATCGGAACCCGTCGGCCAGATAATCCAGACGGACAGACGGAATCGTAACCAGTTGGACATATAATCCGGACGGACATACAGAGTCATAACCAGTCGGACAGATAATCCGGACGGACATACAGAATCATAACCAGTCGGACAGATAATCCAGACGGACATACAGAATCATAACCAGTCGGACAGATAATCCGGACGGACATACAGAAGCATAACCAGTCGGACAGATAATCCGGACGGACATACAGAATCACAACCAGTCGGACAGATAATCCGGACAGACATACAGAATCATAACCAGTCGAACAGATAATCCGGACGGACATACAGAAGCATAACCAGTCGGACAGATAATCCGGACGGACATACAGAAGCATAACCCGTCGGTCAGATAATCCAGACGGACATACAGAAGCATAAGTCATACAGACAGAAAGAATCACACATAGGGTGCAGGAACGTGGTCGCCACTCCTGCCATTGGCACCACAACACGTCAGATATCAGAAATTCTTCTCCGATCTCCGTCACACATCATAACATAACCACGGTACCCGGGGGCGGATAGATAACACAGCACCCCGAGCCCGGACACATCATACTTCGTAATATATCCTCGGTAACCGGGGACGGACATATAACACAGTACCCCGGAACCGGACACGTCATACTTCGGAATTCACATATGGGGCTCGGCGGCCCACCGCACGATATACGTACCGGCCTAGGATCCGGTGAAAGGAATCATAGCATGTGCACGGACTGATTAATAAGAAACCACATACAGACAGATCGTCATACAGACTCAACAGAACAGAAGTAGGCCAACTGGCCGATCAAACTAAAGTATTCGGATAGTCTTCAAACTACGCGCCTACACGTCACTTGGGGAGGCACGACAGATTATAACCAGAACCAGATTTCCAGATGTCAAAAGTTATTTTGTGAGATTTGTATAAAAACAGTCATATCATGATCAGAGTAGTAGTCCAGATGTTTTCTGAGAAAATCGGATAGAACTAAAGTAATTAAGATCATACAGAAGGTATCGGGCCTCGTGGGCCCGCCTCGGACCAACTCGAGGCGACATACGTAAATTACCGATAATAGACCTTATGAGGTCATCCATAACCATTTGGAAGTGTTCCGACTCCGTTTGGGAAGGTTTCGTGCAAAAGTTCACTTTGAAGGCATTTTATAAGAAAAGGGTTTCAATTGTACTGAAGGAATTGGAGCGGATTTCCATCTCGAATTCCGAGGAACGGAGTCGTATTTAAGGCTCTCGGCCGAGCCTATCACCTCCATAACATGCCTAAGAATAAAGGGGAAGGCTTTACATACCTCGATAGCGCCTTACGCTCGCTTGGCGTCGATTCCAATTTCGTCCAAAATCAAGAAATGGTCAAGTTTACCAATTGTTAGTTTCAACTTTTCAATAGTCCAAACTTAACACATACTTGCCTACCGAAATTTCGGCAGTATTTCCTCTGTATACATGACCTCCCCAAAAGTTAAACACAGCCAAACAATCAACACAACCCAACAACAATATTCATAATAACGACAAGTAGCTCAAAATACATAATAGGGCACAATTTGCCAACTTTCCGTTCCGACCTTACACTTTCAAACCAATCTTATTATTTTCATATTCATCACCCATCAAAGTCATTACAATACGATTCGGGGGCATATCATATCATTTTCACAAGATATACATAAGATATACAAACATACAAACTTTCCATCACGCCACAATCTATCAACTTTTCCTAACCTTCAACATACAAGTTCATAACACATTTCCATCTTCCAAATTCATCAACATTAATCATAATTTGCCTCTTGATACTTTCATTTCCATTTTTACGTAAACCATAACAAGGTTGCATAATTTCCTTCAACAACTTAGTAGCCATTTTTCCATGACAACAAAGACTATTATCTTTCCATTCATTTCACCATAACACACATACTAACAAGATTAAATTCATATTCCATAACCAACATAGTACCACACGGCCACATACTATATTCTCCAACTTTCACTAATTCATTCCACTTTCATTTCTAATACAATTCCCACATTAACTACAACTAGATTTCAACATGAATTCAAGTCACCATTGACATGCAATACAAGCACATATATACGGCCAACACACATCCAATCCCAACACACAAAATTTTCATGATTTTTACTCATTTACACACACTACAACCTACATATACCTTCCATAACACAACAAAAGCATAAGATCCTTACCTTTCTTCAAGTTCTTCACTTGGAGGTTAAAATTGCTTTCTTGCCAAAATACTTATATCACTTTGTAGAGGACTTTGCACTTAGTAATAATCCCACAAGAAATGTATTTTTGAACCCAAGATTAGGCTCCAAATTTTTTTTCTTTCTTTTCTTTCTTTCCTCTTTCTCACCCGAACCCTTTCTCTCTTTTGTTCTTGGTTTCTTTTGTTTTCTTTCTTGATTTTTCTTGAACCTTCTTATGATAAGGTTGCATATATAATGTCACATGGTAATTAATTAATCACCATGGACTTGGGCTAAAGTTAAGTGGCCGGTTGGGCCTTGGATTTGGGCCTCACTTTCTTATTATTTTGTGCCCCAAATTGATGGCTACACTTTATAATTCATGAAGCAAGTCTCCAAAATTCCAATTTTTCCCTTGGCCTCCTTTCGTAATTCCACACCAATGTATTCGTAACCGACACAGTCATACCAAGTAAAGTCTAAATATGACCTTATTCATTACAAGTCAAGTTATCTCAAACTTTTCGAATATACAAAAATACCGGATGTAACACCTCTGGTTTCCTCCCCTTCATGTACGACTTCTATGTACATCATGTAATTCAAAGTATGGGCCGTAATTTTGACGTAAGTCGTATTTCTCCCGTTCTGAGCCTATTTTTCCACTTCAAAACTTCTGTCTTTAGGCTAGTTTAGAGGTACTGGGTGTTACAACTTGCGTGGTGATGAGCACCAGTATTGGATATCGGTCTTCATGATATGAGTATTTGCATACTTTCAATTGTGTATTTGGTCTGAATGCCATGCTTTGGGCGCTAGCTGATAGAATAGTATGACCCTTTGGAAATGTGATTGGGGTCCGATGCCTGTACTTTATGTCTCTTATTATTGTTGCCTGTCTTATCTGTTTATGTGCATATCACTCATATATCCTCGTTGAAATGAAAATAAGCTAAAAGCTGAAGCCTTTATGATAATGAGAACCTAAGAATGGATTCCATGCATATATATGCTCTTGATTTGATATATGCCATATTAATACTTTATATGTATTTCATGCATACTATTTGAGGATATGATTGTCAGTCCGAGGGGATCTAGTACCGGACGAGTGATGATGCTTTAGCGCATTCCGTTGACAAATGGGTTCGGTTGGCTAGTGACAGGTTCTTGAGACATGATATGTGGAAAATCGTGATCCGAGGGTGCTACCGGAGCGGTCCGTGATCCGAGGATTTTCTGGGGCGGTGATATATAGGCCTCATGATCCCTCCATGGTCATGATTCATTGACATTCGAACGTGTGTAATGTAGTGGAAGAAAGGCCTTGCATTGCATTTGCATCACATTCATCCATACTTTATGTTATTGTTGTGAATATTATTGTTTAGAAGGAATAAGCGTGGTGGAGAAACTCAGTCTGCTAAAGCTCAGGGTAAAAAACTGCAAACAAGATCCAAGGTTGGTGAAGTATTACTATCCAGGATTCTACCAAAGAGGAATGCTGCAAACAAAACAAATTCCCATTGATGAAAAACATTCATCTGGAATATCAGGTCTGTCAATACTCAGAAGGCTTTTCATAGAGTTCAGATGTTGCACAAACACCATAAATTTGTACAGGTAGCTTCATTGGAGCCTTTACAACAATCCAGACATATAGACAGGTACAAGAGAAGATTAGGTATGAACATTGCTAATCATAAGTGCAATGGAAATATTTAGTATTTTGTTACTGATTGTATTAAGGTGGATGTATTAATGGACACTGATCAACAAGTGACCATTAAAATGTTGTTTCAAGATAGTGGCAAGTCTTTGAATTCAACATTAGTATATGCAGAGTGTGATGCCGGTGAAAGATTGGTGCTGTGGGATAGTATTTATCAATTGGCTAGCTCAATGAATTTGCCATGTATGGTAGGGGGTGATTTTAATGTCATTATGCATGAGGAGGAAAATATAGGAGGTTTACCAGTATATCGAACAGAATATGAAGATTTTTCTTTCTGCAAGAACTCTTGTGAATTATCAGAATTAGAATTTAAAGGTAGTCCATTTACTTGGTGGAATGGAAGGGCTGGTCAAGATTGCATATTCAAGAGATTGGAAAGGATTCTAGTCAATCAGCAATACCAGAATTGGTTCAGTAACTTAAGTGTGGATCATTTAGCAAAAACAAGATCAGATCATGCTCCTCTTCTTCTCTCAGTAGGAGAACAAATTCAGTAGTTTCAAAAGCATTTTAGATTCTTGAAGTTTTGGCTGAAGCATAAGACATTTGGAGAAGTGGTGGAACAACATTAGAGAACTGATTTTGTGGGTGATCCTTTCCTTACTTTTAAGTTTAAGACGAAAAGCTTGAAATCTGCTTTATCAAAATGGAGAAAAGATACCTTTGGAGATTTTTTTAAATAGTTAACAATAAGGGAGGATATAGTTAGGACTAAAGAACAACTGTTTGAAGAAGATCCCACAGAAGAAAATAGAGGGATGCTGCAGTTGGCACAGGCTTAATAGAAAAAATATCTACATTTTGAGGAAGAATTTTGGAGACAAAAAGCAGGCATCCAATGGTATTCTGAAGGAGACAGAAACACAAGATATTTTCACAGTCTTGTGAAGGGTAGAAGAAAGAGGTCGTTTCTTACAAGGATTCAAAATACAAATGGAGATTGGCTTGACAACATAGATGATATTGCTAATGAAGTTGTTTCCTTTTATCAGAACCAGTTCTCTCAAGAAGGGGAGGCACTAGAATCTAACTTTTTGGATTTCATACCTGAGAGAATAAATGAAGAAAAAAACCATCTTTTATGTGCAATGCCTACTATTGAGGAGGTTAAATTTGTTGTGTTTCAACTATCTGGGGATAGTGCTTGTGGCCCTGATGGTTTTTCAGGTGTTTCCTATCAAAATGTTGGAACATAGTGGGAGCTGATGTGTATAATGTGATGAAAAGTTTTTATGAGGGTCAGACATTGCCAAAATCAGTAACTCATACTAACCTGGTTCTGTAACCAAAGAAAGTTGTTGTCAACTTCTTTTTTGATCTAAGACCAATCAGTTTCACCAACTTTATTAATAAAGCTATATCTAGGTTGATGCATGATAAGTTGGAAGTGCTTCTGCCTTCTTTAATTTCTACAAATCAATCTAGATTTGTGAAGGGTAGAAATATCATTGAAAATGCTCTGTTGACTCAAGAATTAGTTACTAATATAAGAAAAAGAGGGAAACCAGCTAATGTGATCATCAAGCTGGACATGGCAAAGGCTTATGATAGGGTGTCTTGGAGTTTTCTTGTGCAAGTGTTGAGAAAGATGGGATTTGAAGAAATGTATGTGGATATGGGTTGGAGATTGATTGCCAATAATTGGTATTCTATACTAATTAATGGACAGTCCTTTGGCTTTTTTCATTCCACAAGAGGGGTAAAGCAAAGAGATCCTCTATCTCCTGCTCTTTTTATTCTGGCTGCAGAGGTTCTATCAAAGGCTCTTAATTCTCTAGTTGAGCATGATAACTTCATAGGATATGGAAAACCAAAGTGGAGTAAAAATTTGAATCATCTAGCATATGCAGATGATACAATTATATTTGCTTCAGCTGATAAAGTTTCGTTATAGAAGATCATGTTCATTCTGCATGAGTATGAAAGAGCATCTGGGTGGAAGATTAATACTAACAAGAGTTGTTACTACATGCATAAGAAAGTGGCTGATGGATTGGTTCAAAAGGTGCAACAAATAACCGGCTTCACTAAAGGAGAATTCCATTATTTGAGATGTCCCATTTTTCATGCAAGAAGACAGAAGATGTTTTATAAAGATATGTTCAAAAAAGTTAGAGACAAGCTGCAGGCTTGGAAAGGTAAATTACTTTCCTTTGGTGGGAAGGCTGTGCTGATTTCCAGTGTTTTACAAAGTATACCATCTTATTTGCTGCCTGCTATGGCACCACCAGAATATGTAATCAAAGAGCTTCACAAGCTATTCAATAGATTTTTCTAGCAAACAAAAGATAAAGGTAGAAGTAAACACTGGTCTGCAAGGGAAAAGTTATGCTATCTAAAGAATGAAGGAGGATTAGGATTTAGATATCTTTATGACATTTCAAAAGAACTGAATCTCTTACAGTACTTGTTCTGCATGATGTTGGACCATAAAGTAATGTGCAGCTTGTCTCTAATTTAGATCTCCTGATTCAGAACAACAGTACTTTATGGTCCAACTTCATGCGAAACAAGTACTGCAAGAGATTCAGACCAACTGTGGTGCAATGGAAAGGAGGCTCTCGGACTTGGAAATTGATGTTACAGGCAAGAGATGATATGGAGCATAGTATTTGGTGGGAACCCAGGAATGGATCTTCATCAACATGGTTTGACAATTGGTCTAAACTTGGAGCGTTACATGAGTTTTTACCACACCAGGAGCAGAATAATGAGATAGGAGATGATTTAGAAGATTTGATGGATAGTAGTTATTAGAATTATGCCAAAATGCAGGATGTCCTCTCAGCAGATATAGTAGAGCATGTTAGAAGTGAACTGGGCCACTTTCAGGGATCTAATGAAATAGACAAGCCATGGTGGATACATACAAGTTCTGGGAAATTACAGTTAAGAGTGCATGGGAGAAGTTGAGACAAAGAAAACAAAGATCACAGGTTTATGAGAACTTCTGGTTAAAAGGCTTACCATACAAAATTTCTATGTTCCTGTTACACCCTACCCTCTCAGAGAATGAGCATGCCACGTATTTCACCGTATTAATGGAAAATCAGAGATGTCCCGTGAAGTCTTGAATGGTACAAGCCATGAGAAGTACGTAACAATGAAGTAAAGGATGAATTCTGATCTTGTAAGTCGTAACTAGGAAGGGCAACCTTGGAACAAAGAGACATGACCCTTATCAAGTATAATTAATGATAAATATCATGTATGGGAAGTTTTGGAAGGTTCCAGTGTCACACCCTAATCTCGCTAGGGTGTGGTGGGCACCCGACCCTTCCTTAGGGCCGAGCGAACCCTCTGACTCTTATTACATACATAATCCTTTGAACTCTTAATCAATAAAAATGAAAAACATAATAAATTCTTTTGGAAACTTTCATAAACAAGTCAAATCTGTAATCATACGGAATTTGTAACATAACATAAAATGACACATCGGCTGATGGAGCCTCTTACAGAACTGACAACCAATACCCACGACTCTGTCTGCAAAGTCTCTAACTTTAATCAGACATCATAGCACATGTACTCTGACTCGGCAGCACACTCCAGGAACAAGTGGAGCTTTCCAACTCTGCTAGAATATCTTCTATCATAGCTTCAACTCATCTGGGTGTGCCTGCGCGGCATGAAACGCAGCCCCCGATGAAAGGGGGTCAGTACGGAATATGTACTGAGCATGTAAGGTATAGAATACAGAAAAGAGGATTATAACTGAAACAGAGATTTACCAGAATCGCATATGACCTTTTAAAACATCAAAGCACTTGCCTTTTTAAATGAAAATCATGTATGTCATCATAGATCATAAATGATAATCATGTATACCATTAGCGTATATCATATATCATAGAACGTTCCCCAACCCTCTAGTGAGGGACGCGGTGAGTAAATCCATGCATGTCATCACCACGTATCATATATGCATATAACGTGCCCCGGCCCTCCATTGAGGGACGCGGTGAATGGAATCATGTATGCCAATGTCATGTATCACATATGCATGTAACGTGCCCCATCCCTCTTTTGCGGGATGCGGTGAATAGGGTCATTGTTATATCCCGTGTTTTTGCGTATTCGGAAAATTTGGAGTAATTGTGACTTGTAAAGAATAAGGCCACATTTTGATTTCATCGGACCTATATGTTGTTGTTTATGAAAAGTGTTGACGCGGAGACATCGGGGAAGGCCAAGGGCAAAATTGGAATTTCGGAAATTAGTTTCGGGAATTACAAAACGAGAATTCTAACAAGATGGGCTCAAAAAAAAATAGAAAATTGAGGCCCAAATTTATAGGGGTGGCCGGCCATGAAGCTAGCCCAAGCCCATGTTATTAATTTGTCATGTGACTAAGTCATGTGACAAATTAATATAAAAGGAGATAATGTTCAAGAAAATTCAAGAACAATCACAACAATTTGAAGAACACCAAAACAAAAAAGGGCATTCGGCCCTAGTGAAAAAAAAAGAAATTTTTTTTCCTATCCTTTGATTTCAATCCAAAAATCTTGTCTTTCTTGAATTATTAATAAGTTCAAGGCGCTCTTCGACGTGGTATAATTAGTTTAGCGAAAGAACCACGTTTGCGGGAAAGTTGAAATTTGAAGGAAAGGTATGAATTTTATGTTTTATGTTATGGAATAAGTATATATGTTATAATGGTTAGAATTAGATGAGAATTGTGGACTTGTGATATGTGTGTGAAGCCGTGTGTGTGTGTGTGGTGGTATATGGCCGCGTGCCATGGTGTTGGTAGAAAGCGGTGAGTTAAATTTTATTTAGTCCGTTAGTTGCGTCGTTGTGACCATTGTGACGCAAATGAAGGTTTAACGACTTGAATTAGCCTTGAATTTGCTTGTATGTAATTATGAGAAATTATGTAAATTTTGCATGACTTTTATATAAGTATGGAAGTAAGATTCAAATGTGAATTTGGTTGTTGTTAATGAGTTAGAAAGGAAAACAATGTGAGTTGGAAGTTTCGTTACATTTGTAGAAACATCGGATGGAATATGAAATTAGTGGGAATACTTGAATTCATGAATATTGTTTGGAATGCTATTGAATGTATTTGGATGATCTTGAACTAGCTAATGAATACGGAAAATGTTGATGTTAGTTGGATAATGGGAAGTGGGATAGAAAAGTAGACTATTGTTGATATAATGCATTTTTGTGATGATTGTTGGCATTGTTGATGTTGTTGGGTTGTTGTTGCTGCTATTTGAGCCGAGATGATTCTCGGGGGTGCTATATTTGTAGGGGAGGTGCTGCCGAAATTTCGGTAGACAACTGTGACTTTAAGTTGAATCCTTAGAATCCATAACTTACAATTGGTAACTTTGACCATTTGTAGATTCCGGGCGAAATGGGATTTGAGTTTAAGCGAGCGAAAGACGCACGTAAGGTATGTAAAGCTAACCCATTCCTTCTTTTGGCATGTCCTAAGTATACTAGGTCGATACTTGAGCCTCGGGGACAATTCCGTTCATGGAAATTCGAATTTGAATTTGAGTACTATTCATTCAATCTAATTGAATTAGAAAACCTCACATTTTGTTGGAAAATGATCAAACGTCCGAAACTTTGGTAAATGTAATAGAATCGCTTCGAAACTTCCATTGATGATTCCATAGATCCTAATACTTGTGATTCAGGTCCGCCACCTCGACATGACCCGAGGTGGGCCCACTAATCCCGAGACTCCTTTGTTTGTTCTAATAGGCGTATTTTTGTATAGTGTCGGAAAAAGACTATTGTTTATGACTTTGGCTATCATAGAATAATGTCTTGACTGGCCCTGACGTTCTAAATTACATTTCGAACTATAAATGTAACTTTGGAAGTACTTTCGTGAAATAAATCCTGTATTGACCAATTGTTCGAACTAGTTTGACTAATGAGCTGATATATGATTATATCAAGTTTTATAACTATTTCGATTTATAAATTGTATTAGTCGCTCATGACTCTGCTCGTGCCCCTTTATTACGATATCGTTCACCGGTTCCCGGGCCGGTTATTGATCACGAGCACTATGACAATTCGACCGTATGCCCTTTTGTTGACATGAGTATCCGGGCATAGGTATTCCGATACAAGTACTCCGCTAGAAGTATTTTGATATAAGTATTCCGATATAAATATTTTGATATAAGTAATCTGATGTAAGTATTTTGATATAAGTATCCGGATAAAGTATTATGATATGAGTCTTCTGAAATAACTATTCGACATAAGCATTCTGAAATAAGATTTCTGATGTAAGTGTTCTATTATAAGTATTCTTCTATGAGTATTCTGATATAAGTACTCTGATGTGAGTATCCAATATGACTGTTCTCTGTAAGCTTTAGCGTCTCCAACTTTCGTATACGACATCGGATTGTTTAGAATTGTCCGAAGAGGTTCCGGTACCAAAACCGTTCATGATCTTTCTGTATGTACATATGGTTCCAAAATCTCCGTTTGATCTGATTCGTAAGGACATCTGAAGGTGCCTGGTATGACTATGACTCTGATTCTCCGAAAAAGGTTTCTGAAATGCTTATAAAGCGTTCTGTACTTCAAACGCTCGTAACCTTCTCATACTACGTTGGATTGACCTGAAATCTGTTCCAAGCCTCCAGGTATCGGTAAGGACGCTTGTCTGTCGAGTCTTGGTTTCTATGTGCATCTGGTTTCTCACTACTCTGCTCGTGTGAGCCTTAGCATGTCTATTCACTGAGCCGGGCCAGGATATGTTATCGTGCGTTGTTCCCCTATGTTGTCTACTGTGTTCTGAAATAAAACCGTGAGGGGTGGTCTGGGCTGAGCTCGATCCCAAAAGCGGACAGTATCTGCGCTGCATAATCTGATACTGGGCAGAGCTCGAGCTCCCGCGACTGATCCGTGACCCGTGTACTGGGCAGAGCTCGAGCGGGAAAAACGGGCAGTTCCTGCATGGGATGACAACTGTACTGGGTCGAGCTCGAGGTGGCATACCCCTTGTAGGCGCGTGTTCTGATATGATATGATACGATCTGATATGATATACTCCGGCTGTACGCCGCCTGATACGATACGTTTATGTATGGTGTGACCACTGTACTGGGCTGAGCTCGAGGTGTCACACTCCTTGTAGACATCATATGATTCGCAGGTTACAGCGTCTGATCCGATACGCTACGGCGTCCTGATATGGCATATGACTATAATGTGCACTATGTGTGATCTGTGTCTGAAAAGTAAGTTCTGATACACTGTACGTCCTGTATTCCAACCGGTATACTATATCATCTGAGTACTCGGTAAGTCCCGTATTCCTTCTGATATATGACGTCATCTGAGTATTCTGTATGTCATACACTCCGTCTGACACATGAGCTAGGTAGGCACAAGTTGCGTCTGGAAACCCTGTACGTTTGGCAACCCTTTTGACAGGTTATATCGGTTTGTATGATTTATGATGATCTGTATGATCTGGGTCTGGGGAGTGAGTGATTTGATATTCTGGACCATGTACTCATTCTTTTACCGCTTGTTTCGACTATAGTTCTGATTTCTGTATTCCATGCTTTACATACTCAGTACATATTCCGTACTGACCCCCTTTCTTCTGGGGCTGCGTTTCATGCCCGCAGGTACAGACGCTTATTGTGGTGATCCGCCAGCCTAGGGTACACAGTGTGCTGCTTGGAGTGCTCCTTTGATCCGGAGCCCATACTTTCGGTACAGAACTCTCTGTTGTATATGATTTCGTGTTTATGGTTATTTTGGGTACGGCGGGGCCCTGTCCCGTCATATGATTTTGTTGTCTGTATTAGAGGCCTGTAGACATGTATGTGGGTCATGGGTCGTGTTTGGTCAGTGATGTTTGCTTGGTTTGTGCCCAGGTTTCCCCTACACTACTTTAATATGATCGATCTATGTTTTATGATATAAATAATGGTTTAAAAGATATGTTTATAATTTGGGATGCACGAGATTCATAATATATAGGCATAAGTGAGATTTGGTGGGTAAGTATATACGAGTGTCCACGTCGGACAATAGTCGCGGCCTACGGGGTTGGGTCGTGACAGTCATCATATGCCATCCTGGCCACCACCCCGTCATCATATCATAATGTCATCATATCATATATAACATGCCCCGGCCCGCAAGTGAGAGGGACGCGGTGAACAATGCAGAGAAGTACGCACGAGAACATACCCTGGCCCGGGACGCAGTGAAGGACATACTGAGACTTGCACGAACAGAGTAGTGTGAAACCATATGCACATAAATCAAGACTCGATAGATACGTACACTTACCGACATCTGATGGCTCAGAAACAAGTTTCGGGTCAATCCGACTTAGTATAAGAAAGTTATGAGCGTTTGAAGTATAGAACCTTCTATGAACGTTTCAGAAGCCTTTTTCGGAAAATCAAAGCAACAATCATATCAAGTACCTTTCAGATATCGTTATGGATCAAATCAAATAGAGCTTTTGGAACCATATGTACGTATCAAAATATATCAAAGACTCAATGGAATAATCAAACGTGCTATCATTTGAAAATCAAAACTTTAGTCATATCAATTATCTTTCGAATGCCATTCGGAAACATATCAGACAGAACTTCGGACATCATAGATACGCATCAAAACCATATGAAATAGCTTATAGAATTCTTTTGAAAACATATCAAAAGTGCATAAGAAACATAAACAGACTCGGAAACCAAGAATAGAGTAACCCCGAGGTGCATATCATACCTTATTTGGCTCTAAGACATGCCAAAAGAAAGAAAGGGTAAGCCTTACATACCTGCTCCACGTCCTATTAGCTACGCTTAATTGCCCAAGCTCGCTATCGCTAGTCTACATTCAAGAAGATTGACACAATCATTAGATTCATCGTCACACACACTTGTCTTAGTCTCTCAAATAAATTCACTTATGATCTGCCGAAATTTCGGCAGCATCTCCCCTGTAGCTACACCATCCCCGAGAATCTAACTCGGCCCAAATCATCAATCAACAATCCGAGAATTCAACTCGGCCAAACTATCAACAACAATACCAACAATCATACCAACAACATCAACAATCAATTAAAGACAACCTTTGTCATACAATTCATCGGCATTTCATTTATATTCAATTCAATTCACATAGTATTCAAAACAACCCAATCAACATGCTACTTCACCCGAAACCTTCCAAATTCAACAAGAACAATAACAATAACAACCTATTTCCTTCTTTCAAATTCAATCACAACACCCAACTTACAATCTTCCAACACATGTCTCACTTCCAAATTCATGAATTATATTTACAACCTACACATTAGCAACATTATTCCTACAAATATAAGAAACCATACTAATGTCACATTAACTTCTTCAATATTCCACAAACGATTTCCACTTCATTTCAAACCGTTAAATCTTCATTTTCATCATGAAAGTCACAACTATAACAATCAAAATATTAAATAAAATTAACTCATCATCTCTACACAACACTACTCTATATTCGGCCACTACCACCATATTCATATTTCATGAACTTCATCCATTTATACCTTCTACAATATTCACAAATCATCCATAAAACATGTAAGAGAAAGTTGAACACATACCTTTTTTCCACTTATCTCTTCACTCGGCTAGGGGCATATATTGCACAAATGAATGATTTAATTGCTCCAACAACTCCTTCATATTAATAAGGACCTTCCAATTGGTTGGAATACTAGAAGAAAATAATTCTTCATTGATCACTCCTCATGGTTCATGTTCGGCCACCATGGCCGAACACCTTTTTTTTTTCTTTCTCTCCAACTTCTTAAATTTAAATTGATGAATAAAGTGGTCCTCTCTCATATATATACTTAGCTCCTTCCAATGCCAAGTGGACCCATGCCCCCCTTCTTCTTTTTTCTTGAAACTTCTTAAAATAAAGTATAATTATATCCTAATTTGTCATCTTTAACTACATATGTTATTGGTCCATACGGGCCAAGGCCCATATCTACCTTGGCCGGCCACCTTGGCCCATTTCATAAATTTTCTTGAAGTTTTTATGAAATTCCCATTTTGCCCCTAGCCTTCCACAATATTTCCATGAACCACTTTGTGAATTTCCCTTCTTCCCTTAGCCTTTCTCAATATTTCCATACGAATAATATTCATAAATAATATCCATAACCAACTTGTACATTAAAATAATTTTTGAAAATGGTCTTGCCCTTAACTTACCACGACTATCTCGAAATGTCCGAACGTACAGAATACGGGCTATAACATCCGGGATCAAGCGGATAGAAGAAAAGAAAGTAAATGGGACTTTGAAAGAAGTTGGTGAAATTTCGGAAGCAAATTTTGGTCCAATTAGATAAGAGTGTAACCTTTATCATACAATGAGTTTGAGGAGATTCAAAAGCCTAAATTGAAGTTCGTCGAGTCTCGAATCCAAAGCAACAAACCATTCGTCAATATGACATCGGAGTAGGGAGTTATGAGCATTTTAAAACTAACTGCCAGAAGCCAGCAAACCTGAGCGAAAAGTTCTAAAACCCACTTAAAGCCCACTAATTTCGGCCCATTAAGCCAAACCCGACCCAAGAACCTATATTTTACCCTAACCTCACTTTTTCCCCATTTTCACTTCGTTTCACCACCCACAACCCTCTAGAACATTCCACAAACATCTCTCCTAGTCCATATAACAACCTTAAGTTAATTTAGTAGTTCCAACTCGAAGTTAGACTCGGGAGGTACATGTATCATCATAGATCTCCATTCCCATCATCGTGTCTTGGTGGAGAGGGCGGAAAGCTCAAACTCGAGTGGTGTTTCACGCATGCAACTCAATCAAGGTAAGATTTTTCCTCTATTATCAAAGGTTTATACAAATCCGTAGTGCGTATTGCTAGATTTAACTCGTATTAGGTTAAATTGGTGGAAATACGAAGTAATACTATGATGGATATTATTGATGGATGGTGTGGAATATTGTTAATGGGTTGGCATGAATATGGATCTAAATTTATGATTGTTGGTGTTGGCGTTGTTTTTGTGATGAACTTGGAGACAGGATATAAACAGAGGAAGTGCTGTCGAATATTTCGTAAATCAAACTCTTCAAGACTATAGGATTTGGATAAGTGGAATCTACGGAATCTACGAAATTGACTAAAGAAAATATTTGTCGATATAGGTTCCGGGACGAAGGGATGAGCGGGGGAATAAGGGAGCAAGTCAGGATTAGCAAGGCAGCAGAGATAGGTATGTAAGGTTTAGCTGTCCTCGTTTCCTTGGCACGAGTCTTAGAGAAATTTAGTGTGCATGCTCCTCCATTCAAACTGTCTGAAGTTTCACAAAGAAAGGATACGTTTTTATAAGAAAGCTGGATTTTGAGAAAAAGCCATGTTTTACAAGGTTTACTGATTTCATGGAAAAGTATATTTTACATGATTTTCTCTAAAAGACTTATTGATTATGACTAAAAGTCTGTCAGTGCGCATTCCTTGACCCTTTCTAAATTCCACAAAATTTCACGTATAATCCTTATGCTTGTTTATTGATGTCATAACTATTAGTGATTGTTCTTTTGGCCTCTATATACATTCCACAACTAATTCGGAGGTCACGACCTTATGTTACTCCGAAAGGCCCATGTCTATTTCTTGAACTCTGTATGCATTTATAAATATACTATATATGGACTATTTTACTAGCCAAGCCGCACTATAGTCGGCTAGGTACTCACGTAGATATGCAACCACTGATCAGTTGGGTATGTTTACCGAGTCCCGAAAAGGACTGGGTACGTTATGTTGATGATGATGATGATATGCAGTATCCCCGGACGCAGGATGCCCCGGACGATGGAAAATATGATGATGATGATGATAATGCTTATTTATCGGGTCCTGAAAAGGACGGGTATGATATCTCACCGAGTCCCACTTGGGTCGGGTACATTATATATATACACTATATTGCATATGAAAAATGTTTTTATCATGCATTACATATTAGCTACTTTCATATTATGTCCTTCATTTTTCTTATCATATGGTTATGTCTTGTTTCATTACGGTATTTCATCCTGCCGTACATAATCAGTACATATTTTTTGTATTGACTGCTCCATGTGGGACTTGAATCTCGTACTGCAGGTCAGGACAGGTTTACTGAAGACGCGCCGTGATAGGAGCATCGTCAGTGGGTTAGAAAGTTCCATTGATCCGGCCTTTCCTATTTTGGTATATGATTATGACTGCCTGGTTACTGTATATGTTTCTGGATACGTCGGTGGACGTGTAGTACCGATCTTTTATGATGATGATATTTTCTACTCTTAGAGGCTCATAGACACTGTGCAGTGTGTTGGTGTTGGACGTGAGAATTATGTTCTGTTAGATGGGCCTACTGACTTATGATATTGTTTAGTGGCAGCCTCGTTGGCATGCATACTGAGATTCTGTGTATATGTAGGCGATATTGTCTACTGTTCGGTTTGGGTTTTGCTAAATGCTGGTGTCGTTAAGGCTTTATGCTAAGTTATTCGAAGTCCATTATGATTATGTTATCTAGTTCAGGTTAGCTCAGCCGGCATTCCGGCCGTGAGGTCGGGTGCCCCATCACGCCTCCCGACTGGGGTGTGACAAAGTGGTACTAGAGCCGGTCAGTCCTAGGGGTGTCTACGAGGCATGTCTAGTAGAGTCCTGTTTATCGGTATGTAGCACGCCATACTTATAAACCGGAGGCTACAGTGTTCCTATTATATCCTGATAGAGCTCGAGGAGATGCCAGAGGAATAGGAGCAGTACTCGGGAGGATGGGGGTAGCTAGAGCTATTCTAGGGATCGCCACATCTGGCTTCCCCTATGTTTCAGCATTATGTGAGGCAAGCTACAGCTGTGAGTGTAGCTAGGCCAGATAGCCCCCAGTCTTAGGCATCTGTGAACTAGGGGTCCCCAGTGTATGTGATAAGATATGTTCCGGAGGAGAAGGAAGAGGATAGACCGACAGAGAGGGAGAGAGCAGAAGAGGAGGCTAGGAGAGCTCTACTTTGTGAGGTATCTGACCAGAGCTCCCGTGTGCAAGACCCGCGTAGGCAACCGACAGGTATATTAGCACCCTATTGAAATCATGTGTGTTGTATGTGTGCACAAGTTAGTTTGATTAGCTATAGTATGGTTTATGAAAAATTTCGAAGGAATTGGTTCCAAAAAAAGGGGATTAAGGTCGATATGACGAGAACTGTGATGTCGGGTATTAAGTGAATAAGGAATGGGACTTAGTCGCCAATTACTATATTTCACCCTCTTTTTAACGACATATGATCAGAGAATTTTCCCATAGTTCTAATCAAACCCCAAGTTAACAGACAAATAGGAAAAAAGACTTAGCTACCGACACAAAGGACATGTAGTATTCATCTTCAGGCCAAGAAATCAGCAAAATGAATCCTCAGTTGAGACATGTAAGGCGAACGGTGGGAAGATACGACATGAAACTACCTCAGGACAACATGTAAACCAAATGGAAAGTCAGGACGACCTGAGTAGGCAAAGACGAATGAAGACAACTGGGCGCTAGGACACGGAGAGTATATTGAGCAAGAATAGGAGAGACTGTGAGACGAAAGAGCTAATAGATAAGCCGAATAAGCATCAACGATAAATGAGCGTAAAAGAAAGTATAGAGAGGTAAAAGCGAAAAGGACCGAAATACATCAAGGACAAGGAATCCTGAATAATGAAGGGTTGAGTAGGTTGGAAAGTGTAATCGCAATGAAGAAGCATAGTGCAGGATTAAATATAGTACGAGGGAAACACTAGAAGTCACGAGGCGACCATGACATCCGATTCAAAGGAAAAGCATTGGCTATGGGAGTGAAGCGAGTAAGGACTAACGCCATAAGAAGACAAATGCAAGAAGATTCACCCTATTCGGAAAGTGACCTCAGTATTCTGGGATTTGCAAATCTGCCAGGTAGTAGGGAAATATTAGTAAGCATTGGGGGAAGACCCGAGGAACCAGACGACAAATTCAGATCAATAAGGGGTATTGAGTGTAGACAGTATTAAGTAAAGCGAAGATCATGTGCAGGCATGCATTCGTCTTAGTAAATTCCCAAGTAATGTATATGAATGAACTGCAAGGATACGAGGATCTTAACCACCTTAGACCCGCCTTAGAGAATTCTAGGAATTGACCAACATGAAGAGGGACTAACGTTACACCTTGGAAAATTCCGCGTTAACGTACAATGAATAGGCTAACGAAGAATACGAGTATTCGATAGTTTAATAAGAAAGGAATGACGTTTGATGACCATAATTACGATTTCAAAGGAAATTGAGATAAGAAAAGAAAGTTTGCTGAGAGAAGGCAAGGCATACGATGTGTATCGGAAAGAAATTACAATTAACGAGTTAATGATAACTAAGCGGTGCTTTGGAGAAGAGTTATAACATCCCTTAGATTGCTAACGAGGTGATAAAAAAGTGCTAAGAAGATTCCCTAAGGATTGGAGATCAAATGAAGTGACAAGAAAAAGATCAATGAAAAGACGAGTTATACGGTCGATTATACGAACCGTATAATGTTATATGGCCCGTATAATAGACCGTAGCATTGTCACAGAATGAAGTTGTTGAGGGATTGATTTCACCGTCATTTATACGGACCGTATAAAATTATACGACCCGTATAATGTGCCGTCAAATTGACACGAATTGGGATGGTCACTGGAGCAGTTTTACGGTCACTTATACGGACCGTATAAATTTATACGGACCATATAAGTGTCCATATAATTGTCCGACGGGATCAGATTTTAAGTTATTAAAATGAGACCCAAGTTCATTTATTTCATTTCTCTCCTACACAAGTCAAGAACTCTCTAGAATATTCTCCACTCTTCATCCACAAGAAACCAAAGGAAATTGATGATCAACTTCGTCAAACCAGAAAAAAATCAAGAGTGTGAAGCATATTAAAGTCATCTAAGCCAAGAAATTTCAAGAGGGGTGAACTAGGGTTTTGGTGCAAGAAGAGTAATACCACTCAAGGCTTGTTCCTACAATATCTAAGGTAATTTTTATGACTTTCATGATGTTTAAGATATCGAGAAGTTGAAACACTTGGATTATGGGAGAATATAGAGAATGGGTCATAAATGTGGGAATAGTGCTATTGTTGAGTAGTAGTTTGGAATGAATTATGAATATGGATATGTTGTGATTGTAAGTAGATTATTAATGATATTTAGAACATGGAATGAGCATTATACGTGCAAGAACGTAATAGTGAATTATGAAAATGATTATGGGGAAATTGAAGTGAAATTGTGAAATGTGGATAATGTAGATAAATTATGATTGTTATTTATGATATTATGAATGATGTTACGGATGTTTGGGAGTTGATATGGAATATGGAGGAAGTCACATAAACAAAGGAAATGCTGCCCAATTCTCTCTAGCTTTAATAAGCACGTTCTTATAATCGCTTAGCTAATGTTAATGCGAATTCTCTTGAAGGTAGAAACGTGAATATTGAAGAGGAGCGTTCAAGCGATAGAGTAGCTAGACAAAAAGGTATGTAAGGCTAAACCTTTCCTTCTAAGGCATGAATCTTCCTAATTCTCTATGATCTTCATATATAATGGCAATTATGAGTCCATGACAATACATAGCTATATACGTTCATGACAAAGAAAGGAGATACGTTACGAGTATGATAATGATGATGATGAATATAAGTATGAAGAATCCTAGAGTAATATAAGATGTTCATGAAGCTAATGATCCTAAATATAGTTTCGTTGATGATTTTCCTTGTGCACACTCACCTTAAGATGCAAGTTCCTCCAAGGTGAGACATGACGATTATCATTACTCCATAACGTAGTCGGGGGTTCACGACCTTATGTCACCCCGACATAGCCATAGTTGCCTTCAAGTTCTAACGTATGTTCTTAATGATAAATGTATAATGATGTTTAGTCATGATATGTCTATGAGATGATTAATAATGTAAGTTTATAATATGCCTATGCCATGTATGAAAATGTTGGGTTATGAAGGGTTTATGACGATATGATTACACCGTGCCTACATGGCCGAACATGTCACCGCTAATGCGGGATGCTTATGATTAAATCGTGCCTAGATGACCGGACATGTCACCGCTAATGCCGGCTGCTTATGATTCCACCGAGCCTAGAGGGCCGGACGTGACACCACTAGTGGGCGGCATATAATGGTTACCCGGACGCGGGGTAATGATCGTGATGATGATGATGATGTGACGTTACATGTTCTATGATTATATAAATATACGATATATATATATATATATATATATATATATATATATATATATATATATATATATATATATATATATATATATATATATATATATGAAATGTACTCACCTATAGAACGCATGCAGCTTATATCCTTCTTCTATGGTTTATGATTCTTCTTCTATGCTTATTTCATTCATGTCTTACATACTCAGTACAATGTTCGTACTGACGTCCGTTTCCTTTAGACGCTGTGTTCATGCCCACAGGTAGACAGAGAGGTGAGCTTGATCCTGACTCGTAGGAGCTGCCAGCTGACTAGAGAGCACTCCATTGTTTTGGAGGTGCTACTTGGTTCATTCTTTTGTGTGTATATATATATATATTTATATATATGTATATGTATTTTGGGTATGATGGGGTCTTGTCCCGTCCACATGTCTAGTACTCTAGTAGAGGCTCGTAGATACGCATGTGTGGGTAGTATGGTCTCACGATGCTATGATTGTATATATATATATATATATGTTATTATTTTGATAGCCGAAGGGCTTATGTATATAAAAACAATTATGTTTTCAAATGAAAAACGGTTGTCTTATGATTATGAGTATATGAATGGTAAAGAAGTGTATAATAACTATGACGAGTAAGGAAATGAGTGGTGCTCGGTGGTTAGCCCGGTTACCCGTCGCGGCCCCTAGTCGGGTCGTGACAAAAGTGGTATCAGATCAGGTCAGTCCTAGGAAGTGTCTACGGGCCGTGTCTAGTAGAGTCTTGTTTATGGTGTGTTGCGCGCCACACTAATAAACAAGAGGCTATAGGGCATTTTGGAAAACTGACCATCTTTCATCTTAAAGAGATCGTGCGATAGAGTTGTCTTGTAAGATTTTCCCCTCTTAATAGTGTGTTATGATTTCAGAAATGCCGCTAAAGGGAAAAGCTACAGCCGCCCAGAAGGGAAAGACTACGACAAAAAGGCGGGTGGAAAGAGAGCCCCCGATGAATGTAGAAGAGGGAGAGTCACAAAATGAGGTTCCATCTAATACTTCCTCCACCCTGCCCAACGTAGAAGAACAAGGAAGAGCTTCAGCTCCAGTTCCTCCACCGGTTGCTTCGGGTCAACAAGTGACCGAGGCCATTAATTTATTGACACAGTTGGTTGCCGCTCAGGAACAACGGTAGAATGTGAGTTCAAGTGATCAGTCAGCTAGTACTAGAGCCCGTGACTTTATGAGTTTAAATCCTCTAGAGTTTTTCGGGTCAAAGACGGATGAAGACCCGCAAGGATTTATTGATGAGATGCTGAGAACATTGAGGATTATTCATGCCTCCGAGACTGAATCCGTGGAGTTGGCATCGTATAGACTCTGAGACGTGGCGGTATTATGGTATAATAATTGGATAGCATCGAGAAAAGAGAATGTGCCTCCACCCGTTTGGCAAGAATTCGTACATGCTTTCATTCGTCACTATTTACCACCCGAGGTCCACCGAGCTAGAGCGGATAGATTTATAAATTTGAAGCAAGGAAATATGAGTGCCCGGGAGTATAGCCTGCAATTTAATTCCTTAGCTAGATATGCCCCGACTATGGTGGCCGCCATGGGAGATCGGGTACATAGATTTGTGAGTGGCTTGGGGCCATATTTGTTCAAGGATTGTTTGACGGCTTCGTTACAAGAAGTGATGGATATTTCCTGAATACAAACCCATGCTCAGAACTTAGAAAGACAACGACACCCGCAAAGGGGTGATCGCGAAATTGATAGAAAGCAAAGCAAGAGAGCCAGATCTATGGGGGCAGATAATGAGTATAGAGGGGGATCGAGGCGGACTTATTCCCGACATTCAGGCCAATCGGTGACTAGTGCGATTCCACAATTTGCAGATAGGAGATTTGATCGCTCCTTTCCTGCAGGATAGGGTCAGGGTTCGAGAGCTTCTGGTTCTTAGTTTAGGGGTGATTATAGTCAGAGGAGACGACCAGTTCCACGATGTGGCCAGTGCAGAAAACTACACTCAGGGCCATGTCGCCAGGGCACAGATGCTTGCTATATTTGTGGACAGACTGGGCATCTGATGCGAGATTGTCCCTCGAGGTATGGTAGAGGTGGGGTTCAGCCCATAGGATCAGCAGCGGGTTCATCTTCAGTGCGCCCGGTAGGGCAGACTCCCCAGATGTCAGCAAGTCGAGGTCGAGGCAGAGGGGTAGCATCTACTTCAGGTGCCACTCAGCCCCGTGTGTATTCTTTAGCCGGACGACAGGATCTTGAGTCCTCCCCGGATGTGGTTACAGGTACATTATCCGTATTTTCCAATGATGTGTATGCATTGATAGATCCGGGTTCTACATTTTCTTATATTACTCCGTATGTTGCTGAATGTATTGGGGTAATACCTGAGCCAATTAAACCTTTTGAGGTATCTACTCCAGTTGGTGATCCCGTGATAGCTAGACAGGTGTACAAAAATTGTGTACTCGTGATATGCAATCGCCAAACTAAAGCTGATTTAATTGAGCTGGAAATGTTAGATTTCGATGTGATTATCGGTATGGATTGGTTGGCCTCGTGTTATGCCAATGTTGATTGTCGGATGAAAATGGTTCGATTTCAATTTCCGAGAGAGCCCGTGTTTGAATAGAAGGGTAATACAGCATCTCCAAAAGGTAGGTTTATTTCCTACCTCAAAGTAAGGAAGATGATAGCTAAGGGCTATATTTATGATCTAGTCCGAGTACATGACACCGAAGCAACATCGCCAACTTTCCAATCTGTTCCGGTAGTGAATGAATTTCCGGATTTATTTCCAGATGAACTTCCAAGCCTTCATCCAGAAAGACAAATTGACTTTGCTATTGATGTGTTGCCGGATACCAAGCCTATTTCCATTCCTCCGAATCGAATGGCTCCGGCAGAATTGAAAGAGCTAAAGGCACAATTGAAAGACTTGCTTGAAAAGGGGTTTATTAGACCCAGTTCATCACCGTGGGGAGCACCAGTCTTGTTTGTGAGAAAGAAAGATGGTTGTCTAAAAATGTGCATTGATTATAGGCAGTTGAAAAAGGTGATGATAAAGAGCAGATATCCTCTTCCAAGGATTAATGATTTATTTGATCTGCTACATGGTGCCAAATGGTTTTCTAAAATAGACTTGAGGTCGGGTTACCATCAAGTGAGAATTAGAGAAGAAGACATTCCCAAAACAGCTTTCAGAACGAGATATGACCACTATGAGTTCCGAGTGATGTCGTTTGGGTTGACTAATGCTCCGGCAGTATTCATGAATTTGATGAATACTGTATTCAGGCCACTCTTAGATCCATTCGTGATAGTATACATTGACGATATTCTGGTATATTCTCGCACGGAATCAGAACATGCAGATCATTTACGTATTATTCTTGGAATTCTTCGAGCTCGGGAATTGTATGCAAATTTTTCAAAGTGTGAGTTTTGGCTGAATTCTGTAACATTTCTGGGTCATGTTATTTTAAATGATGGCATTCGAGTCGACACTCAGAAAATTAAAGTTGTGAAGACTTGGCCAAGGCCCACAACGCCTACAGAGGTTTGTAGTTTTTTGGGATTGGCAGGCTACTATAGAAGATTCGTAGACGGATTTTCCTCTATTTCAGTCCCATTGACAAAACTAAACCAGAAGTCAGTCAAATTTCGATGGAATGATGCTTGTGAACGTAGCTTCCAAGAGTTGAAGGACAGATTAACCTCAGCTCCAGTCTTAACACTTCCAGAAGGGCCAGATGGCTATGTGGTGTATTGTGATGCTTCCGGCGTTGGGTTAGGATGCGTGCTAATGCAACACAGTAAAGTTATTGCATATGCTTCGAGACAGCTGCGGAAACATGAAAAGAACTATCCAACTCATGACCTTGAATTAGCTGCAGTTATTCATGCATTAAAGATGTGGAGACATTACTTATATGGGGTGCATGTCGATATTTATACAGATCACAAGAGCCTTCAATACATTTTCAAGCAGAAGGAGTTAAATCTGCGACAGAGGCGGTGGTTAGAATTGTTGAAAGACTATGATGTGAGTATTTTATACCACCCCAGAAAAGCGAATGTAGTAGCCGATGCGCTTAGCCGCCGATCAATGGGCGGCTTATGTGAAGTTCCTCCGAAAAAGAAAGAACTGATTCACGAGCTCCACCAACTAGCTAATCTTGGAGTACGTGTAATTGATTCGGATAGTGCAGGAATTAGTATTAATGATCCCACAATTTCGTCCCTGAATATGGAAGTAAAAGAGCGTCAGTATAAAGATCCTCAGTTGAGCCATTATAGAGACAAAGTTCATGAAAAAGAGAAGTCTCCATTTGAAACTTCTAGGGATGGAATTCTTAGATACCAAGGTAGGCTATGTGTGTCGAATGTTGCAGAATTGCGCCTGCGAATTCTAGAAGAAGCCCACTATTGTCGGTATTCTATTCACCCAGGTGCAACAAAGATATATCATGATCTCAAGTTGATATATTGGTGGGATTGCATGAGGAGAGACATAGCAGAATTTGTAGCCCAATATCCAAATTGTCAACAAGTGAAAATCGAACATCAAAAGCCAGGGCGATTATTGCAAGCAATGGAAATCCCTACGTGGAAATGGGAAATGATCAACATGGATTTTATTGTGGGATTACCTCGTTCCCGAGGCAAGTATGATTCCATATGGGTGATTGTGGACAGACTCACGAAAGCAACTCATTTTCTTCCGGTCAGGACCATATACTCAGCAGAAGACTATGCAAGGTTGTATCTTAAAGAAATTGTGCGACTCCATGGTATTCCACTATCAATTATCACAGATAGAGGAGCCCAATTTACAGTCAAGTTCTGGAAGTCCTTTCAAGAAGGTCTAGGTACCCAACTGAAGCTTAGTACGACATTTCATCGGCAGACTGATGGACAAGCCGAACGTACTATTCAGACATTGGAGGATATGCTAAGAGCATTTGTTCTGGATTTCGGTGGTAGCTGGGATGATCACTTACCTCTGATTGAGTTCGCATATAATAATAGCTACCATTCTAGTATCCAAATGGCTCCGTACGAAGCTCTATATGGAAGAAAGTGCAGGTCCCCAATTGTATGGTTTGAAATAGGAGAAGCACAGTTAATAGGCCCTGAATTGATTCAGCAAGCGGTAGAAAAGGTCAAGGAGATCCGAGATCGATTGTTGACAGCCCAAAGTCGCCAAAAATCTTATACGGACAACCTCCGACGAGGCTTGGAATTTCAAGTTGATGATTGGGTATTTTTGAAAGTATCGCCAATGAAAGGGGTGATGAGATTTGGCAAGAAAGGGAAGTTAGACTTGCCTTCAGAGCTTGAATTAGTTCACCCAGTTTTTCATGTTTCGAAGCTCCGCAAGTGTGTTGGAGATCCTAAGAAATTGTGCCAATAGATGATGTTCAAGTGACAGAAAAGCTAGTGTATGAAGAAGTGCCCATTTCCATATTAGACAAGCAAGTACGGAGACATAGAAACAAAGAAGTGGCCTAAGTTAAGGTCTTGTGGCGGAATGACAAACGAGAGGAAATGACTTGGGAAGCAGAAGAGTGTATGAAGTCCCATAAACCGCACTTATTCCAACCCCCACAAGAGGTTCATGATGAAACACCAAGATTTTAAGGTATGTATAGTTTCTTTTCATGCTTTTGGTCGTGTGTGGCCATAAGTGTGTTGCTATTGTGTTGCAGCCTTGTGAGGAAATATTATTATGGGTTGTTGTGACAGGATGATAGTTCCATATTACAAGGGAAACTCTGGCAAAATTTTCGTAAAATTCCCGAGTATTTAACATTCGAGGACGAATGTTCCAAAAGGGGGGAAGAATGTTACACCTTGGAAAATTCCCCGTTAACGTACAATGAATAGGATAACGAAGAATACGAGTATTCGATATTTTAATAAGAAAGGAATGACGTTTGATGACCCTAATTACGATTTCAAAGGCAATTGAGATAAGAGAAGAAAGTTTGCCGAGAGAAGGCAAGGCATATGATGTGTATCAGAAAGAAATTACGAGTAACAAGTTAATAATAACTAAGCGGTGCTTTAGAGAAGAGTTATAACGTCCCTTAGATTATTAACGAGGTCATAAATAAGTGCTAAGAAGATTCTCTAAGGATTGGAGATCAAACGAAGTGACAAGAAAAAGATCAATGAAAAGACGAGTTATACGGTCGGTTATACGGACCGTATACTGTTATACGGCCCGTATAATGGACCATAGGATTGTCACAGAATGAAGTTGTTGAGGGATTGATTTCACGGTCACTTATACGGACCGTAGAAAATTATATGGCCCGTATAATATGCCGTCAAATTGACATAGATTGGGATGGTCACTGGAGCAGTTTTACGGTCACTTATACGGACCGTATAAGTGTCCGTATAATTGTCCAACGGGATCAGATTTTAAGTTATTAAAAGGAGACCCAAGTTCATTTTATTTCATTTGTCTCCTACACACGTCAAGAAATCTCTAGAATATTCTCCACTCTTCATCCACAAGAAACCAAAGGAAATTGATGATCAACTTCGTCAAACCAACAAAAATCAAGAGTGTGAAGCACATTAAAGTCATCTAAGCCAAGAAATTTCAAGAGAAGTGAACTAAGGTTTTGGTGCAAGAAGCGTAATACCACTCAAGGCTTGTTTCAACAATATACAAGGTAAGTTTTATGATACTTTCATGATGTTTAAGATATTGAGAAGTTTAAACACTTGGATTGTGGGAGAATATAGAGAATGGGTCATAAATGTGGGAATAGTGCTATTGTTGGGTTGTAGTTTGGAATGAATCATGAATATGGATATGTTGTGATTGTAAGTAGATTATTAATGATATTTAGAACATGGAATGAGCATTATACGCGCAAGAACGGAATAGTGAATTATGAACATGATTATGGGGAAATTGAAGTGAAATTGTGAAATGTGGATAATGTAGATAAATGATGATTGTTATTTATGATCTTATGAATGATGTTACGGATGTTTGGGAGTTGATATGGAATATGGAGGAAGTCACATAAACAAAGGAAATTCTGCCCAATTCTCTCTAGCTTTAATAAGCACGTTCTTATAATCGCTTAGCTAATGTTAATGCGAATGCTCTTGAAGGTAGAAATGTAAATATTGAAAAGGAGCGTTCAAGCGATAGAGTAGCTAGACAAAAAGGTATGTAAGGCTAATCCTTTCCTTCTAAGGCATGAATCTTCCTAATTCTCTATGATCTTCATATATAATGGCAATTGTGAGTCCATGACCATACCTAGCTATATACGCTCTTGACAAAGAAACGAGATACGTTACAAGTATGATAATGATGATGATGAATATAAGTATGAATAATCCTAGAGTAATATAAGATGTTCATGAAGCTAATGATCCTAAATATAGTTTCATTGATGATTTTCCTTGTGCACACTCACCTTAAAATGCTAGTTCCTCCAAGGTGAGACATGACGATTATGATTACTCCATAACGTAGTCGGGACGACCTTATGTCACCCCGACAAAGCCATAGTTGCCTTCAAGTTCTAATGTATGTTTTTAATGATAAATGTATAATGATGTTTCGTCATCATATGTCTATGAGATGATTAATAATTTAAGTTTATAATATGCCTATTCCATGTATGAAAATGTTGAGTTACGAAGGGTATATGCCGAAATGATTACACCGTGCCTAGATGGCCGGACATGTCACTGCTAATGCGGGCAGCTTATGATTACACCGTGCCTAGATGGTCGGACATGTCAACGCTAATGCAGGCTGCTTATGATTCCTCTGTGCCTAGAGGGCCGGACATGATACCACTAGTGGGCGGCATATGATGGTTACCCGGACGCGGGGTAACGATGATGATGATGATGTGATGTTACATGTTCCATGATTATATAAATATACGATATATATATGAAATGTACTCATCTATAGAACGCATGCAGGTTATATCCTTCTCCTATGGTTTATGATTCTTCTACTATGCTTATTTTATTCATGTCTTACATACTCAGTACAATGTTCATACTGACGTACATTTCCTTTGGACGCTGTGTTCATGCCCACAGGTAGACAGGGAGGTGAGCTTGATCCTGACTCGTAGGAGCTGCCAGCTGACTAGAGAGCACTCCATTGTTTTGGAGGTGCTACTTGGTTCATTCTTTTGTGTATATATATATTTATATATATGTATATGTATTTTTGGCATGACGGGGTCTTGTCCTGTCCACATGTCTAGTACTCTAGTAGAGGCTCGTAGATACGCATGTGTGGGTAGTATGATCTCACGATGCTATGATTGTATATATATATATATATTATTATTTTGGTAGCCGATGGGCTTATGTATATAAAATCAATTATGTTTTCAAATGAAATACGGTTGTCTTATGATTATGAGTATATGAATGGTAAAGAAGTGTATAATAACTATGATGAGTAAGGAAATGAGTGGTGCTCGGTGGTTATCCTGGGTACCCGTCGCGGCCCCTAGTCGGGTCGTGACAACGGAGTTCTATAATCTGGAGAAAAGAGTGAAGTGTATGGAAGACTAGACGGAAAAAAGATAATGGACGCGGATAGCTGGACAACGGAACACTTTAAAACCCAGAGCAGGAGAGTAAGATAGCGGAGAAGGGATTGAGTTGAGAGAGTTGACGTCAGAAGGCAAAGTAGAAGAACTTTCGAGTCAACCGCGCTCTGAGAAAGTGCCAGGCTTCGAACAAGCATCTTGGAAATAGCGGGGCAAGACCAGGATTATTGCGAAGGGAATCAAGCATGGATCAGCAATAAGGTAAGACACTTTAACCCAAGGAGCATTCAACCATAGATCTGACTATAACAAGTGTACTAGAGACCGCCAACCCAAGAATTAAGGTCACAATGAGGAGAAAGCTAAAAAGGCCGCACCAAGAAAACACTATGGTAATTCTAAGGACAAGACCCTAATCGTTGCAAGGGGAAAACTATGGACAATTAAAGGTCGAAGTTGATCAAGAGAACCGCTCAAGCATATACGACGTCGATAGCAGAGAGGCGAAATGTAAGGAAGCATTCCATGACATTCTTTGAAAATATTGGTTAAGGACTATATTACGGGTGGTAATACGAATGGGAGCGAGACTGAAGACTTATTGGTTTTTCTGTAGAATCTTTTGAAGCGACTCAACATACTTCAGCCGCGGTAAGGGATATGAATATTTCCAAGGAAAAGTAAGTAACACATTAATGGAATCTAACTTCTACTCCAAAACAAGGTTGAGAGCCCTAACTAGTCAGTCAGGAATGCCGAAAGGACTCAAACATGTGACAAAGGCTTCAGCATTGCTCGAGTTCTATTCTTTGCTAAAGAAGATTCGAGAAGGAGATGGAAGTAAAGGACGCGTTCTCAGAACACGAATAATGTATTGGTTGAAAGAGAGGGTCATCATAGTTTGATGAGATTGGAAAGGCCTTAAAATGATGCACCGGCTCAGGTAATACCCTGTTTGCTGCAAGGTATCGCACCCATCGACTTGGACTTGATTAGTGGTATGTTGGTTAGTCGCCACGGGAGCAAGGGACAAGCTAAGTGCAGCAGGTAATGAGCGCCCTATGTGAGGGCAAGCCACATAGGTAGTTTTGGTTAGCTGGTGGAAATTCAAGTATGGATTAGTAAAGAAAGGTAAGGACACCCCTATAAGGGGGGGGGGGAGAGAAAAGAATAGGAAAGGAAGAATATAAAGGTAAGGCAAACACCCGGAAGACACACATTATGGATAATGGAAGTAGAATGAATATCGGGAAAGGACCTTGCCATAGTCAAAAGGTGGAGAGGTATCTCCCGTAATTAAGAGGTAGAGACGCAATCCGGAAACATCATAAGCAAAAGATACTGGAGACAGGTATGATGCGACTGGAATGTGATCCGGTAAACGACCATGGAAACAGGCATAAACTACTGTATGGATCACCGAATTCTAAGACAAGTAAGGATGAGTAAGGTATAAGTGAAAAGGAGTACGACTAATCGCTATCAAGAGCAGTGACAGTAGGATGGTCAGGACAGCAATGGAATTCACCCCCCCCCCCCCCCACAACCCAAGTAACACCATCGCCTAAGAATTGAGCTCACTCGAGGAATAGTATGGTAAGGACCAATGATCAGATAAGGGGAAGCCGACAATGACAAAATAACCAAAGATTGAGACATCATAGTAAGACAGGCACTAAGTCGAAGTCCATAACCGGAGGAAATGGGGTAAGCACAAAACCTATCGCCATTAAGAAGATGTCACACGAAGGACGATTAATGCGAAAAAGGCCTAAGATGAGAACGACAGTAAGTAGATGCCATCAGCAGCCAAAGGACTGGAAGAACCAGAAACAGAATTTCCTAAGTATTAGCCAGATCCAAGGAGCATATTGTAACTTTGCCACCAAGAGCAGGCCAAGCGTTGTCGGCACCCCCAAGGGCAGATATTAGATAAAGGACGAGGGAAGAAACTTTTCGAGTAAAGACGCAAGATTGATGTAAATGCATGGAAGTTGGGAGCATTATTGCAAGAATTGAGGATAGTCAAGAGGACTTCGAAGACAGCCAGGAGGAAAATGCACCAAGGAAAGAGTACCCCATACCACACTAACTTTATGACAACAGGCAGTAATGAAGGATTAAAAGGTAAAAATAAGGACAAAGGAAGGCTGGGGAAGACTCTGAGGATAACCGAGTAAGTCCATTGATCATCAAGGAAGACAAGGAAGAAAGAGACTCTTGGAGGCAGATTATCAACAAGATAGACAGAGAAAGTAGCGGAAACTAAATATAAGTTCAGAAAACGAAGATAAGAAGGACGTCAGGTTCAAGTATACAGCGGTACCCTATAGTTAATCAATAAAAACGAAAACAAGAGTTAGTATATAGGAGACAAAGCGTCGAGCTGTAAAGGTCTTGCTCGCAAAGATATCTTGGGTGGCAATAAAGACAAGAACGTATGTTTGGGGACAGGCGAAGCAAATACGGACACTATCAAAAGTATGCAATAGTATGACGAACCATAATAAGAGAGGAACCCATACTTTCAAGGGCTTATGGAAGTACATGTACACACCGCACAACATGCCATGTGCATGATAGAGCCAAGTAAATCAGGAAGGACAAAAGTGACAAAGGAGGTGTTTATGCAGACAGAGAAAGAAAGGTGGGTTCAGGACAGCCGAAGGTACTTGAGGCCATCCACACCAGACAATGAAGTTGTCATGACCCAAACTGATGGGTCGTAACAAGTGCCCGACCACTACTGGCCAAGCACTCCTATGCTTGCATTTACTGCTCACTAACTGTCCTGGGCCCATATACAATCTGTAACTGTGCTATACTGTCTCCTGAAAAATCAACATAAAAGACACCGCACCGGGAACTCACGGCAATCACATACATATAAACATAAACACTAAGAGTAACAGCGCAAGCCGATTAGGCCACTACATATACTGTACAACAATGCAAGCGCCGACAAGGCTGCATAACAACACGACTACATATCACTGTCTACAAACCTCTATGGAGTACAAACTGTAGAAAGGACAGGATAAGGCCCTGCCGTACCCATATATGTACGTAAACGAATAGCGAACCAAAAGGGGTGTAGCTCCAGATCAATGGAGCGTACTGACTACTGCTGAGGGGAGGCCCTACTATTGTGAATCGTCTGACTGGCTACCTAGTCCTGCGGGCATGAACGCAACGTCCACAAGAAGGGACGTCAGTACGAATAATGTACCGAGTATGTAAGGCATGAATAGTAACATATTAAGGGATGTAAAGTATAAATAATAACAGAATGGAAATATAGAGCATATCGTAAGATAAAAGAGTAACCTGTACATATGAGTGCCTTTTAGGCGGGTACCATGCATGCTTAGTGCTGCGGAACGTGCAGCCCGATCCACATATATACATATATCCATAGTAATGCTTTCTTTGAAAAACATTTCTTGTTCATGTATACAGAAAATAGAACATATCATATTGCCGAGATGTCGACTCTGATCCATTTAGCCATATATGTCTCGCGTCCGGGCATCTCGCATCCAGGATGATATCATGTCATATAATACCAACTGATCAGGTGGATACGCGTCTATAGCGCTCTGGTCCTTTTTCCCATATAATACCAACTTATCAGGTGGTTATGCGTCTATATAATACCAACTGATCAGGTGGTTACGCGTCTATAGCACTCTGGCCCTCTTTCCCCATATTCCCCATATTCCCCATATACATATATAATATAAGCAGCATGCATAAGAGCCCAAGAAAAGCTATAACTCTATCGGAGTGACGTAAGGTCGGTAACCTCCGATTATATTATGGAATAATCATCATCGTTCTATCCCACCTTGAAGGAAAAATTATTTTAAGGTGAGACTATCAATGAAGAATAACATTAAGAGAAAACATAGAATAAGATCATAAATCTCATAAGGCGTCAATTCATATACTTTGAAGTCTTTAGAAAATAGAGTCATTATCAAGGAATAAAATTGAGGATCAAGAAATATCTCAATATTCTCATATTCATATTGAATCCACAACTTAAGACTTTCAAACATGAAATCGTTCTCATCATAATCATCATAGACATATTCTCATCTTTGACATCATCGTTGTCATTACAAAAATATGTCTGTCGTTGTAGTCATAAAAGCTTACAAAATAATAAACCTTTGTTTTGGAAAAATACGGACATTTTGGAAAACATTTACGGGTTATCAGGAAGGGAATCATTCCATGAAATCTTAGACTTTTAACTTTTGATAACAAGGAAAATATGGAAACATTTATGAAATCATAACCTAGGGATCATGCCTTTGAAAGAAAGGGAAGAGCCTTAACATACCTGTTCAGCCTCCTATTTTCTACGCTTATCCGTCTGTACTCGTAAATCTACATTTGAGAGAATTCACACTATCGTTAGACTCATCGTTGCATACGTGTACTAAGCTTTCAATTTTCAACTACTTTATATTCTGCCGAAAATTGGGCAGCATCTCCCCTATTTATATGCCTAGCCCGAAATCATAATCCAACAACCAACAACACAAAAACAATACCAATATCAACAACATCATTTCCAACACCAATATGTACAATGAAACAGCCCACACGCTGTTTTCCAACTTCCATAACTAACCAACTTACTACACAATTATATAACGGCTTTATCTCCGTAAATAAGCCTTAAATAATACCAAAAGAGAAAGATTCATACCTTATTTTTGTTAAAACAGCGATATATTTAGAATCCACCACAAAACCATACTAGAATCACATCTATGCGTTTATCCGAGCTTCGATTAATACTCCGTCACTTGAAAATTGTTTACTTTTTGTTTCTCTCTTTCTCTCTCTTCAAAAATCTGGAAATTTCTGGGCTACATCTAGTGAAAAAAAAGGGTTATTACCCTTTTTATAAGGGTCAAATTCGGGTCGGGTCACTGTAACATTTTACTGTAGAGGTACTGTAGCAAGTCGGTTACTATAGCAGTACTGTAGCACACGTCTCTGCTATGTCAGCCGAACTTGTAACGTCCATAATTCTCTACTCCGATGTCCTATCAATGAGCAGTTTGTTACGTTGGAAACTAGACTCGACGGAATTCATTTTAGGCTTTTGTTTCACCTTAAAATACTTCATATGCTAAAAGATATCCATCCCAGAAGTTGGACCAAAATGTTCACACAAAACATTATCCATCCTTTCTCCAAAGTCGTACTACTTCATTTCTTCCACTCATTTCCTTATAAAACCTTCCGGTATACCTTATATACATCCTTCACTCGTTAAATATACTTAATAATGCT
Source organism: Lycium barbarum (assembly GCF_019175385.1). Lineage (NCBI taxonomy): Eukaryota > Viridiplantae > Streptophyta > Magnoliopsida > Solanales > Solanaceae > Lycium > Lycium barbarum. The sequence goes on along the minus strand of NC_083342.1, from coordinate 62,241,654 downwards.
TGCTCCTTATATTCCAAAGTGGTTTTACTTAACCCTAACTCAACGTATTTATGTTTCAAATTTGATAAGTGCTCTTCGAAGATACGGGGTGTAATAGAAGTAGACTCAGTGGTTATAGCTGGTCAGAAGGTAGTAACTAGAGGAGAAAACGTAGGATGTAAGGAGTAATGAATGGAGGATCTAGATTCAATAGATAATCGGCTGAGAAAGCCTTAAGGAGAAGTGTTGGTGTATACAAGCATGCTTAAGTCTAATATAGCTTTTGCCCCCTAGAATGATATTGGAACTCTGGGAGAACGGACCCCACAAGTGAGGAAATCCTTTGACTGTAAACATTCGAGGACGAATGTTCTTAAGGAGGGGGGGAGGGGAGAATGTTACACCCCGCCTTCCTAGAGCATGAGCACGCCACGCATTTCACCATATTAATAGAATATCAGAGATGTTCCGTGAAGTCTTGAAAGGTACAAGCCATGGGAAGTACGTAACAATGAAGTAAAGGATGAATTATGATCTCGTAAGTTGTAACAGGGAAGGAAAACCTTAGGACAAGGGGACATGACCCTTATCAAGTATAAGTAACGATACATATCATGTATAAGAAGTTTCGGAAGGTTCCAGGATCAAGCGGATAGAAGAAAATAATGTTACTGGGACTTTGGAAGAAGTTGGTGAAATTTCGGAAGCATATTTTTGTCCAACTAGACGGAAGTGTAACTTTTAGCATAAAAGGAGTTTTGTGGTGATTTAAGAGCCTAAAATGACGTTCGTCGAGTATAAAATCCAACGCAACAAACTATTCGTCAATACGACATTGGAGTAGGGAGTTATGAGCATTTTAAAATGAACTGCTAGAAGACCGCGAACCTGCGCGAAAAGTTCTAAAGCCCACTAATTTCGGCCCATTAAGCCAAAACCGACCCAAGCACCTATATATATGACCCTAACCTCATTGTTTTCCCCATTTCCACTTTATTTCCCCACCCACAACCCTCTATAACACTCCACAAACATCTTTCCTAGTCCATCTATCAACCTTAAGTTAATTTAGTAGTTCCAACTCCAAGTTAGACTCGGGCGGTACATGTAGCATCATAGATCTCCATTCCCATCATCGTGTCTTGGTGGAAAGGGCGAAAAGCACAAATCCAAGTGGTGTTTCACGCATAAAACTCAATTAAGGTAAGATTCTTCCTCTATTATTAAAGGTTTTGTTACACCTCGGAAAAGTCCCCGTACATGTACAAGGAATAGAATGACAAGGGTATGAGTGTGGGGTGTTTTACTAAGCAAGGGGTGATGATTCGTGAATTTTTGGAGATGGAAAAGTTGTATAATTTCATGCAGCCCAGTGGTCGTATAGTGATTTACGGCCCGTAAAGTGATTTACCGACCGTAAACCACCATCGTCCTCCAGCCTTTCAAATTCCAACTTTCTGTTAAAGTGTGGGAATGCTTAAATACGACTTGGAATACGGCCCGTAAACTGGTTTACGGTTATAAACCTTGATCATAAACTGCAATATTCTTCAGCCAACTTTTCTGTTTTGGACATGCTTAAATACGACCAGGGAGGACGGTTCGTAAACTGTGGTTTACGACCACTGTTCACCCCGACTGGAATTCATTAAAGATCAAACTTTGAGTTATAAAAAGGGACCAAAGCCTCATTTTATTTCATTTTTCATCCATACAACCTTCAAGAACACTCTAGAAGTTCTCCAAATATTCATCCACAAAATTCAAGAGATCAAACGGAAACCAAGATCATCAACATCTAATTCATGAAAGCAAGTGCATGAGACTCTATTGGAAGTCATCTTCTTCAAGAAATCTCAAAAGGGTTGAAATAGGGTTTTGGTATAAAAAGAGTATTGTTGCTCAAAGCTTGTTCCACCATCATCCAAGGTATGTTTCATGACTATACCATATGGTTCAAGGTATTGGAAGGCTTAGATACTTGAAATGTATAAGAACATAGAAAATGGGTCTTGCATGGGTGAATAGTAGCACAATTGAATAATAGTTGAATGGAGTCATGAATGTTGATAAGCTATGGTTGTGAATATGTTATAAATAACGTCTAGACCATGAAATAAGTATTATATACGAGAAAACGTGATAACGAGATATAACCATGGATGTGGAGAAATTGGAGGAAAATGGTAGATTTTTCTCAAAGTGTATAAGTGATGATTGTTGAAAGTAATATTATGAGTGTCGTTACGAATGTATGAGAGTTGAAATGAAACATGGGAAAAGTATTAGAAATGAAGGAAGTGCTATCCAATTTTCCTTAGAAATAGTAGTCTGTTCTTATAATTACTTAGCTAACGACGACATGAATTCTCTTGAAGGTATATACGAGTGCATTAAGGGAGAGCGAGCAAGCAATAAGAATTGTAAACGTTGAAGGTATGTGAGGCTATTCCCTTTCTTTCAAAGGCATGATCCCTAGCTTACGATTTCATAAATGCTCCCATCTTTTCCTTGCTATCAAAGGTTAAATAGTCTAAGATTCCGAAGCACGATTTCCTTCTTGATATTCCATAAATGTTTTCCAAAGTACTCCCATTTTCCAAAACCAAAGGTTGTGATTATGTGAGCGTTTATGATAACGACCGTGGATATTGTTTTCAATAACAATGATGATGTCAAAAATGAGAATACTATTATGCTAACCATGATGAGAGCAAATCTTATGTTTAAAAGTTTCAAGTTTACGATTTCAAGGACTATATGAGAACGTCGAGCTATTTACTGATTTCTCAATTTATTCATGGATGGTGACTTTATTTCTAAATCTTCCAAAGTATATGAATGGATGCCTTATGAAGTTCATGATTTTATTCTATGTTTTCTTTTAATGTTATTCTTCATTGATAGTCTCACCTTATAATAATTGTTCCTTCAAGGTGAGACAAAGTGACAATGATTACTCCATAACATAATCGGAAGCTTTCGACCTTACGTCACTCCGACGTACTTACAGCTTTTCTTTGGGCTCTCATGCATGCTAAGTATATGGTATAAGTATATGATATGTATACGTATTCAGGGGATATGGGGAAGGTGAGGCGCTATAGACGCATAACCACCTGGTCAGCTGGCATATCATGATTTCATCCAGGACGCGGGATATATGGGTTATGGATCGGGCCGTACGTTCCTCGGCACTAACTTATTATATTTATGGATCAGGCCGTACGTTCCTCGGCACTAACATATGATGACATATGGATCGGGCTGCGCGTTCCACAGCAATTTACTATATGATGCTTTATGAGTATGCATGCATGGATCCGCCTTAAGAGGCAAGCAGTTATCGATTATCTCTTTGTACCTACTTTACTTTCTTATTCTTACTTTATTTCTTGATGTATGCCTTACACACTCAGTACAATGCTCGTACTGACATCGTTTTCTTTGGATGCTGTGTTCATGCCCACAGGTAGACAGGAAAGCGGTCCAGACTGATAGGAGTCACTAGCCTAGCTGAAGAGCACTCCATCTTCCGGAGGTGGTAATTGGTTGTTCCTTTTGTGTATATATTTGTATGTCACTCAATAGAGGCTCGTAGATGCTCGATGTGGGTTGTGTGGTTCCACAACGTGGGTAGTACGCATGTGTATAAGTATATTGAAATATGTTTTTGTATCAACGCGTTATATTTTTGTAATGAAAAGCAAATCTTTTTTTAAAGTTAACCGGAAATAGATGAATGATTGTTAAATGGGTGTGGTAAATGATAGCACGAGCGGTGCTCGGTGGTTAGCCCCGGGTACCCGACACGGCCCCTAGCCGGGTCGTGACAGAAGTGGTATCAGAGCAGGTCACCCTAGGAAGTGTCTACGAGCCGTGTCTAGTAGAGTCTTGTTTATCGGTGTGTTGTGCACCACATCTATAAACAGGAGGCTACCGGGCATTTAGGAAACATGACCATCTTTCTTCTTAATAGATCGTGCGATAGAGCTGTGTTATAAGACTATCTCTCCCCTAACGGTGCATTGTCATTTCAGCAAAACCGATGAAGGGAAAAGCTACGACGGCCTAGAAGGGCAAGATGGTGGTTGAAGAAGGGCTTGATCGAGAGCCGTCTACGGATATGGAGGAGGGAAAATCCCAGAATAACGCCCCACTTCGATTTTCCCATACCTCGCCCACTTTTAAGGATCAGGGGGAAGCCTCCATCTTAGCTCCAGTACCCCCCGTTCCTTCGCAAGATACCGCGGGCCAAGAGATGAGACAGGCCATTCTTTTACTGACTCAATTGGTAGCCGCTCAGACTCAGCGGCAGAATGCGAGTCGCGATGACAGGGGTTGGAGAAAGGGAGTTAATTCCTTTGGGTCTGACCGTGAGATTAGAGATGCACCTCCACAGTTTCCCAGACCCAGATTTGATGGACCTGCTTATTCAAGGTCATCCCAGAGTCTCAGAGTTTCTCGTTCTCGGGTTCAGAGTGATTCCGGTCAGAAGAGGTCACCAGTACCACAATGTATTCAGTGTCGCAAGTTACATTGGAGACCGTGTCGCCGGGGCTCAGATGTTTGTTATGCCTGTGCTAGGCCAGGCCATTTAAAGCGAAATTGTCCATCGCTACGTGGTAAAAGTGAGGTTCGGACTACGGGAATGGTAATGGGCTCTTCATCATCGACACGCCCTCCAAGGTCAGGGCCATAAGGGCTAGTAAGCAGTGGTAGAGACCGAAGAACGCCTAGTCCAAGCGGATCCCAGCATCATACCCAGGCGTTAGCTGAACGACGGGATCCTGATTCTTCCCCTGATATTACTCCAGGTATATTGCTAGCACCCTTTTATGATTAATGCGAATACATTTGCAAATAAGCCATATGGTAAATGTAATGTGACTGACTAAAAAGGATAACAGGTTGAGTATGCCTGCTTCATGAGGCTACCCTATGTTATGAGCAGGTTTGCAAACGAGATCAAGAAGTGTCACTCTATAGGGTGGATTATGATCTGGGTACAATGAGCCGTAACAAGAATTGTTATGTAAAGTATAGCGAGAAGACGCCTAAGGGCATGGATGATAGCATTAGTTGGGCGTATAAGGCCGAGACTACGGTAAAGATAAATAATGAAAGTAGGATAATTAGTATGAGGAAGGTCAACACGATAGGAGCGAGATGGGGGATGATCAGGACGGATAGAATTAGTTTTAGGCAGCAAGGGACGGATTGACACAGGTGGTGTATCCTAAGGAACAAAGCGGTACTAAGTTAAGAATATGGTTCCTCATGCGAAGAGTCAATGATCGATTATTAAGTGGGAGGAGATAAGATAGAAAAGAGGAAATGTACGAAGTACGAGTGCCTAAAGAATAGTGGCGTGGTAGTTAAAGGAGAACATATCTCCTACAAATATCCCATACCAAGTTAGAACGAGTGAAGTGAATGAGGTAAAGAGTTGAAGAGGAAAAAATGATCATGAGTTATGGGTCTACTGTACGACGATGAAGCGATGAAGTAGAGTTATAACTAATAATGATAGTGGTACAATGCGGATATGAAATTGGTTCCAAGCGCAAACAAGAGTAAGAGAATAAGGAGGCATTGGGCGCATTAGCGGCGTAAAAGAGACCTAAGCCCTAGGGAAACGAAGATGGCGTTACAAGAAAATTTTGAGCGCCGAAGAAGAGGGCAAGTGACATTAGATGGGTGTCATGGATAGCTAGGCCCACTATTAATGTAAGCATCCCTATGGGGCAGGAAGTTGTTAATTGGAGCAGATTCAGATACAGACATATAACTACTGGATGAGCTAAGTAACGTACGTTTTTGCTCGGAGTGTTATATCGGGTGCATTTCTTGGTTATAAGACTGTAAGGCGAGTACGCTAAGACTCCACGACTCCACGTATGAATTGTTATAGTCATAGACTGTAGGGGACGGAATAAGTAAGGCGTAGTGTAGCCAGGAGTACGTGGATTCGAGATTTAAAGGTACGAGTAAAACCCTTAAAAAGGGGGGAAGCAAATAGAGAGGACACCAGTGTGAAGGTTGAAATGATGAACCCTACGGGAGTGTATTGACTAAAAGCGGTAGAATAAGGACACGCAAAAGCAAGAAGAAGGGGGAAGAAGAAGAGCCGTGAGTCGGCAAAGATAGTAAAACACTGGTGATGGGCAGAGGTCGACCCACAATTCTCTAAGATTATACCACCTCATCGTCCCTCTAAATTATAAATCTCAGATGAATTTGTAGCGAAGTATAAGGCCGATCTGTGAGACGTTGTGTCCCATAAGGTCCCAAGTGGCGCAAAACGAGGAATAAAATTGCGAAACTCTGATTGCGTGACATAGTTGGAGGAGAATTGGAATCAGTTTATGGAGTGCTGATTAGTTACTATTACTCTTCCAGCAGAATGGAAACTTTCGTTTCTCTGTCCTTATATTGATTTAATGACTTCTGAGATTGAATACTCTTTTAGCCCAAATGAAAATATAACCCCGGAGAATGTTGTGAATATAGTGGGTGACGGTAGCCCCAAGAAGAAGGCATGCAGGCCTGAGACACAGAATAATTCATGAGATTAACATGGGTTTTATTGTAAGGTTACCCCGTTCTCGAGGAAAGGGCGTTAGCGAAAAGGTCATTGAGAAGGATATTGATACTTAAATGAATATGACCATGGATACGGCATACAGATGAATATGACTATGAATGCGAAGACAGACATGGATACAGGTATACGGATAGATCGGTATAAATGCGAATCGCGCAAAAAGAGTATGTAATTCGTAGATATTCACGCGTCGGCAATGAGACCAAGTGAACACTTAGGAGAGGAGTAAGAGGTAAAGTAAGGGTGAGAGAGTCATGATGCCCGGGGTAAGTTGAAGGAGGGTATATGGTAAACGGAACTGAAATGTCGAGTTGGAATTGTTGTGAGAGACAAATGGAATAATTGCTTGGGGCATAGTATAAGTACAGGTTACATACTCACCATAGAAGCCCAAGGATATGACAACCTGCGAGAGCGATAGAATCACGGAATAAAGGGGGAGAGTTAGGTTCCGATGAATTAGATCCTATAAGATCGTATGCAACAAGCAAGGTAGCTTATAAATATCTTAGAACTCCCACTAGGAGCATGTCAATAAAATGATGCTCAAATGGCAAGAAAGTTGATGTATGAGAAAGTACCCTTTGCCACATTACATAGGTAAGTGCGAGGACTTCGAAATAAGGAGGTGGCTTAAATCAGAGTTTGGTGGCAAAAACAATAATCGGGAAGAAATACTAGGGAAGCCAAAGTGAATGCGGAAGCCAAGTATCCGCACCTAGTCGAATCTCCAGGAAAAGTTCATGATGGTATGTATGCTTACTTTTGACTTCTGGGACGTGTGTGACCATGGACATGTTGGTATTGTGTTATAGCCCTGTGAGGCGATGATATTATGGGTTATTGTGACAATTTGGTAGTTCCATACGACAAAGGAAACTCCGGCAAAATTTTCTTAGAATCCCCGCTGATTTAACATTCGAGGACGAATGTTCCAAAAGGGGGAAGAATGTTACACCTCGGAAAAGTCCCCGTACATGTACAAGGAATATAACGACAAGGGTATGAGTGTGGGGTGTTTTAATAAGCAAGGGGTGATGATTCGTGAATATTTGGAAATGGAAAAGTTGTAGAATTTCATGCAGCCCAGTGGTCGTATAGTGATTTACGGCCCGTAAAGTGATTTACGGACCGTAAACCACCATCGTCCTCCAGCCATTCAAATTCCAACTTTCTGTTAAAGTGTGGGAATGCTTAAATACGACTTGGAATACGGCCCATAAACTGGTTTACGGACCGTAAACCTCGATCGTAAACTGCAATATTCTTCAGCCAACTTCTCTGTTTTGGACATGCTTAAATACGACTAGGGAGGACGGCTCATAAACTGTGGTTTACGACCACTGTTCACCCCGACTGGAATTCATTAAAGATCAAACTTTGAGTTATAAAAAGGGACCAAAGCCTCATTTTATTTCATTTTTCATCCATACAACCTTCAAGAACACTCTAGAAGCTCTCCAAATATTCATCCACAAAATTCAATTGATCAAAGGGAAACCAAGATCATCAACATCTAATTCATGAAAGCAAGTGCATGAGACTCTATTGGAAGTCATCTTCTTCAAGAAATCTCAAAAGGGTTGAAATAGGGTTTTGGTATAAAAAGAGTATTGTTGCTCAAGGCTTGTTCCACCATCATCCACGGTATGTTTCATGACTATACCATATGGTTAAAGGTATTGGAAGACTTAGATACTTTAAATGTATAAGAACATAGAAAATGGGCCTTGCATGGGTGAATAGTGGCACAATCGAATAGTAGTTGAATGGAGTCATGAATGTTGATAAGCTACGGTTGTGAATATGTTATAAATAACGACTAGAACATGAAATAAGTATTATATATGAGAAAACGTGATAAAGAACTATAACCATGCATGTGGAGAAATTGGAGGAAAATGGTAGATTTTTCTCAAAGTGTATAAGTGATGATTGTTGAAAGTAATATTGTGAGTGTCGTTACGAATGTATGAGAGTTGAAATGAAACATGGGAAAAGTATTAGAAATGAAGGAAGTGCTATCCAATTTTCCTTAGAAATAGTAGTCCGTTCTTATAATTACTTAGCTAACGATGACATGAATTCTCTTGAAGGTATATACGAGTGCATTAAGGGAGAGCGAGCAAGCAATAAAAATTGTAAACATCGAAGGTATGTGAGGCTATTCCCTTTCTTTCAAAGGCATGATCCCTAGCTTACGATTTCATAAATGCTCCCATCTTTTCCTTGCTATCAAAGGTTAAATAGTCTAAGATTCCGAATCACGATTTCCTTTTTGATAATCCATAAATGTTTTCCAAAGTACTCCTATTTTCCAAAACCAAAGGTTGTGATTATGTGAGCGTTTATGATAACGACCGTGGATATTGTTTTCAATAACAATGATGATGTCAAAAATGAGAATACTATTATGCTGACCATGATGAGAGCAAATCCTATGTTTAAAAGTTTCAAGTTTACGATTTCAAGGACTATATGAGAACGTCGAGCTATTTACTGATTACTCAATCTATTCATGGATGGTGACTTTATTTCTAAATCTTCCAAAGTATATGAATGGATGCCTTATGAAGTTCATGATTTTATTCTATGTTTTCTTTTAATGTTATCCTTCATTGATAGTCTCATCTTATAATAATTGTTCCTTCAAGGTGAGACAAAGCGACAATGATTACTCCATAACATAATCGGAGGCTTTCGACCTTACGTCACTCCGACGTACTTAAAGTTTTTCCTTGGGCTCTCATGCATGCTAAGTATATGGTATAAGTATATGATATGTATATGTATTCAGGGGATATGGGGAAGGTGAGGCGCTATAGACGCATAGCCACCTGGTCAGCTGGCATATCATGATTTCATCCCGGACGCAGAATATATGGGTTATGGATCGGGCCATACGTTCCTCGGCACTAACTTATTATATTTATGGATCGGGCCGTACGTTCCTCGGCACTAACATATGATGACATATGGATCGGGCTGCGCGTTCTGCAGCAATTTACTATATGATGCTTTATGAGTATGCATGCATGGATCCGCCTTAAGAGGCAAACAGTTATCGATTATCTCCTTGTACTTACTTTACTTTCTTATTCTTATTTTATTTCTTGATATATGCCTTACACACTCAGTACAATGCTCGTACTGACATCCTTTTCTTTGGATGTTATGTTCATGCCCACAGGTAGACGGGAAAGCGGTCCAGACTGATAGGAGTCACTAGCCGAGCTGAAGAGCACTCCAACTTCCGGAGGTGGTAATTGGTTGTTCCTTTTGTGTATATATTTGTATGTCACTCAATAGAGGCTCGTAGATGCTCGATGTGGGTTGTGTGGTTCCACAACGTGGGTAGTACGCATGTGTATAAGTATATTGAAATCTGTTTTTGTATCAACGCGTTATATTTTTGTAATGAAAAGCAAATCTTTTTTTAAAGTTAACCGGAAATAGATGAATGATTGTTAAATGGGTTAGGTAAATGATAGCATGAGTGGTAACATTCTCCCCCCCTTAAGAACATTCGTCCTCGAATGTTAAGGTTTTCGGGGATTCTATAAAAATTTCGCCTGAGCTCCCCTATAATATGGCACTACCATCCTGTCACATCAACCCATAATATTATCGCCTCACAGGGCTATATCACAGTATCAACATATGTATGGCCAAACACGACCAAAAGCATGAAAAGTAAGTATATATACCTTATGTCGTTAGCGTTTCATCTTGAATCTCTTTTGGGGGTTGGAATAAATGCGGGTATCTGGATCGCATACTCTCTTCCGATTCCATGTCATTTCTTCTCGTTTACTGCTTCTCCATAGAACCTTAACTGAGGCCACCTTTTGTTTCTAAGCCTCCGTACTTTCCTATCTAGTATGGCAATGGGCACTTCTTCATAAGTCAACTTTTCTGTCACTTGCACATCATTTATTGGCACGATCGTAGTAGGATCTCCAACACATTTTTGAAGCATCGAAACATGAAAAACTGGATAGACTAACTCCAAATCCGGGGGTAGATCTAACTCATAGGCCACTTTGCCTACCTTTCGCACAATCTCATCAGGTCCAATGTATCGGGGACTAAGCTTCCCCTTTTTGCCAAATCTCACTACACCATTCATCGGTGACACTTTCAAGAATACCCAATCTTTCACTTGGAACTCTAAGTCTCTTCGACGATTATCCGCATAGGACTTTTGACGACTTTGGGCTGCTAACAACCGATCCTGTATGAGCTTGACTTTCTCTATGGCTTGCTGGACCAAGTCTGGCCCTATCAATCTAGCCTCTCCTGTTTCGAACCACCCAATCGGGGATCTACACTTTCGCCTATACAAAGCTTCATACGGTGCCATCTGAATGCTAGAATGATAACTGTTATTGCAAGCAAATTAAATGAGTGGCAAATGATCATCACAATTACCTCTAAAATCAATCATACATGCCCGTAACATATCTTCAAGAGTCTGAATGGTGCGTTCAGCTTGCCATCGATCTGCGGGTGAAAAGCCGTACTAAGGCTCACTTGGGTCCCTAGACCCTTTTGGAAAGACTTCCAAAAATTGGCTGTAAACTGAGTTCCTCTGTCTGAGATAATAGATACTGGAACACCATGGAGCCTTACTATCTCTTTAAGATAAAGCTTTGCATAATCTTCTGCCACATTCGTCGTTCTAACTAGTAAGAAATGAGCTGACTTGGTGAGTCTATCCACAATCACCCATATGGAATCATACTTACGTGCAGAACGGGGTAAGCCCGAAATGAAGTCCATGTTAATCACTTCCCACTTCCAAGTTCGGATTTCTATAGGTTGCAACAATCCACCCAGCTTTTGGTGCTCGATTTTCACTTTTTGACAATTAGGACATTGAGCTACGAATTCCGCTATATCTTTCTTCATTCCATTCCACCAATATGTAAACTTAAGATCATGATACATTATCGTCGGTCCAGGGTGAACAGAATAACGGGAACAATGAGCTTCTTTCAATATCTGATGGCGTAGACCTGCCACATTGGGAACACATAATCTGCCTCGGAATCGGAGAACTCCGTCTCCTGAAATATCAAATGATGAATCCTCTTTCTGAGGGAGTGTATCTCTGTAATTCCTTAGCCTAGAATCTTCATATTGTCGCTCTTTCACTTCTGATACGAGCGACGAGACTGCTGAATTCTGGATAGTAGGTCCCTTGCTGCCTGAGTGCACTACTCGAACTCCTAGACTAGCTAGCTGCTGAAGCTCACGGGCCATTTCTCTTTTCTCGGGTTGTACATCACGCAGACTTCCCATGGATCTATGGCTGAGAGCACCAGCCACAACATTCGCCTTCCCAGGGTGATACAAGATATCAACATCATAATCTTTTAGCAATTCCAACCATCGTCGTTGCCGTAAATTCAACTCTTTCTGATTGAAGATATACTGTAGACTCTTATGATTTGTATAAATATCCGCATGGACACCATATAAATAATGTCTCCATATGTTTAACGCATGAACCACTGTGGCCAATTATAAATCATGGGTTGGATAATTCCGCTCATGTTTCCGTAATTGCCTTGAAGCATACGCGATTACTTTACCCTGTTGCATCAATACACAGCCTAGCGCAACACCAGAAGCATCTCAATAAAAAACATATCCTTCCAGCCCCTCTGGAAGTGTCAAGACTGGGGCGGAAGTCAACCTATTCTTCAACTCTTGGAAGCTACGCTCACAAGCATCTGTCCATTGAAACTTTGCCGATTTCTGGGTCAACTTTGTGAGTGGTGCAGAAATAAAAGAAAAACCTTCAACAAATCTCCTGTAATAACCTGCTAAACCCAGAAAGCTACGAACCTCTGTAGGAGTTGTGGGCCTTAGCCAAGTCTTCACGGCCTCAATATTTTGACTATCTACTCGCATACCATTGGCTGCCACAATATGCCCCAGAAATGCCACTGATTTCAACTAAAACTCGCATTTGGAAAACTTTGCAAACAACTCTCGAGTTCGAAGAACTCCGAGGATAGTACGCAAATGATCCGCATGTTTTCCTCAGATCTAGAATACACCAAGATGTCGTCGATAAATACGATCACAAATAAATCCAGAAAGGGTCTGAACACATTATTCATCAAATCCATAAATACCGCCGGCGCATTAGTTAACCTAAATGACATTACCTGGAACTCAAAATGACTATACCTTGTTCTAAAGGTTGTCTTAGGGATATCTTTCTCCCTAACTCTCACTTGATGATACCCGGACCTCAAATCAATCTTTGAAAACCATTTGGCGCCTTGGAATTGATTAAATAAATCATCAATCCTCGGAATAGGATACTTGTTCTTAATTGTCACCTTATTCAATTGCCGGTAATAAATGCACATTCTCAAAGAGCCATCTTTCTTTCGGACAAACAATACGGGTGCTCCCCACGGGGATGAACTAGGCCTAATAAATACCTTTTCAAGCAAGTCCTTCAATTGCTCCTTTAACTCTTTCAATTCTGCGGGAGCCATTCTATGAGGAGGAATGGATATGGGCTTAGTGCCTGGAAACACATCAATGGCAAAATCAATCTCCCGCTCAGGAGGGAGGCCTGGAAGCTCTTTCGGGAACACATTCGAAAATTCATTTACTACGGGAACTAACTGAAGAGTCGGCGATTCAGCTTCTACATCTTGAACCCGAACTAGATGATAGATACACCCTTTGTGATCATTTTCCTTGCCTTCAGATAGCAAATAAACCTACCTTTTGGTGACGCCGTATTCTCTTTCCATTCTAGGACTGGTTCTCCCAGAAATTAGAAACGAACCATTTTCATTCTACAATCAACATTGGCATAACAAGGAGCCAACCAATCCATGCCCATAATAACATCAAAATCCACCATTTCTAGCTCATGCAAATCAATCTTGGTACGACGATCACAAATCACAATTACACAATTTCTATATACTCCCAACGGGTGTAGACACCTCAAAAGGTTTAATCGATTCCGACTAGACTCTAAATCTACCTGCAATATATGGAGTAACATATGACAATGTGGAGCCCGGATCAATCAAAGCATATACATCTTGAGAGAATATCGACAATATACATGTGACCACGTCAGGAGAAGACTCAAGATCATGGCGTCCAGCCGAAGCATAAACACGGTGCTGAGGACCGCTAGAACTGGGAACTCTCCCTCTACCTCTACCATGGCTGACTGGCGCATGTGAACCTAGCCCCATAGGGTGTACAGATGCTAAAGATCTGGCTACCGACCCTGAAGGCTAGGCCCTACCTCTACCATGAACTGAGGGGCAATCATGCATAATATGGCCTGGTCGACCATATGAATAGCAAACATCTGAGCCCATTCGGCATCGATCCCAATGCAACTTCCTACACTGGGAACATCATAGTGCGGGTGGCCTTTCCTGACCCGAATCATCTCTAAACTGAGACCTCGAATAACTCTGACTCGGCCCGGAACGAGTAGATCTATCGAATCTCTAGCCTGAAAACCGTGGAGGCGCACCAGTCATAGAATAGCCTGAGTGCCTGGACATCTGCTGCCTGTACCCGCCTCTGAACTCACTCATCGGACCTGAAGATCTGGCCCTCTTGCTATGACCCCTATCCTGCTCACGTTCACTTCTCTGCTGTTGTAAACTTTCTTCTAAGTTCTGAGCATAAGCCTGAATGCGTGCAATATCCATATTGTCCTGAAGGGATGCGGTCAAACATCTATCCATGAAATGTGGCCCTAGGCCTTTTACAAATCGGTGCACTCGGTCACCCATATCTGCTACCTTGGCTGAAGCATACCTAGCCAAAGAATTGAAGCGGAGGCTATACTCTAGAGCACTCATGCTACCTTGCCTCAAATTCAAGAATTTATCGGCCCTAGCTCACCGAACTTCTAGAGGCATATAAGGTCGGAGGAAAGCATCAACAAACTCTTGTCATACCGGGGAACGTGCATTGGCTCCATGTGAAGCCATCCAAACCGTATCCCATTGGATCGAGACATCTCTCAATCTATACTATTCTAACTCCACCGACTCGGTGTCTGAAGCATGTATCAATCGAAGCGTCCTAAACATACAATCAATGAAGTCCTGAGGGTCCTCCTCTGGCTTTGACCCAAAGAATTTCGGAGGGTTCAAAGGGATGAAGTCACGGGCCCTTGTACTAACAACCCTGTCACCTTGCCCTGTACTTTGTCGCTAAGTCTGAGCAGCAACCAACTGGGTAAGCAAATGTATGGCCTCTTTCACATCTTGGCCTGAAGCATCTGGTGGGGGAGCTGGAGGTGCTGGGGATGGGGCTGAGGCTCCCTCACGCTCCTCTAATATAGGTACTGAACAGGAGGACTGAGATTGAGTCGCACTCTGGGACCCACTTTCCTCTACTACCGGTGGTGGTGCTCTTTCAACCCGCTTTTCTGCCACCGTCTTGCCATTTTGGGCTGTTGTATCTTTTCTCTTTATAGGCATTTCTGAAATACACAACACACGATTAAGGGACAAGAATTTCTTATACCCTAGCTCTATCGCACGATTCTTATGAAGAAAGAAGGTCATTTATTCCTAAAATGTCCGCAACATCTTGTTTATAAGTGTGGCGTGTAACACACCCATAACCAAGACTCTACTAGACACGGCTCGTAGACACACCCTAAGACTGAACTGCTCTGATACCACTTTTTTCACGACCCGTCTAGAGGGCCGCGACGAGCGCCCGGTGCTAGCTCACCGGACACCCCTTGGCTTACACTTATACTTACATCTAGCTGAGCCACATAATTAAACATACATTTCTATTCATCATTCATGCTAGTCCCATCGAACGACAATGCTTTCATATCACGGTTGGCATATATACCGCGGCAATGTACATGAGCCGACAAGGCTATCAAAATGATATACAAAATATAGGCCGACAAGGCCAGACATCTCTAACCACATACACATGTCTACGAGCCTCTAAGAAGAGAATAACATATCACATAAGCGGGACAGGACCCCACTATGCCCATAATTATGTACACAAAAGAATAAGTACCCAAAAGATATGGCTCCGAATGAAATGGAGCTCTCCTAGGTAGTCTCTGAGAATACCGCTATGGATCGAGCCTGTCTCCCTGTGCACCTGCGGGCATGACGCAGCGTCCACAAATAAAAGGACGTCAGTACGAAGATTGTACTGAGTATGTAAAGCATGATCA
Organism: Lycium barbarum; assembly: GCF_019175385.1. Taxonomy (NCBI): domain Eukaryota; kingdom Viridiplantae; phylum Streptophyta; class Magnoliopsida; order Solanales; family Solanaceae; genus Lycium; species Lycium barbarum. The sequence continues at coordinate 62,225,845 of NC_083342.1, read as the reverse complement.
ATATCAATATAGAATCATAATAAGCAACATGAGAATTAGCACAAGATGGGAGATAGTAATATCATCGTCATAGGAACTTACTCGCCGTGCATAGGATCTTTTCGTTCTGTATTTGTACTCGTATTCGTATACATACCTTTATTGACATTCATATCGTATCATATTTGTATTCATACTCGTAACCATATCATATACATAGTATTTACATAGCATACCCACCCATGCAGGATCGGTGTTTCACACATACTTGGCCAACCAAGGCTAGAGGTTACTCATACCTGGCCCTACCAAGGCTTCAGGGTTACATCTACCTAGCCCTACCAAGGCGTCAGGGTTATTCGTACCATCTGCAGAGGTGTGCGCGCGTTACGTAATCATATACATACTTATTTACATATCTTACCCGACCTCATGAGCTCGGGGTTCCATAATAGTCATACATAGACACATATACATAATAGCTCATAAGCATCTTTACTATTTACATCATTATCATCATCGTCACCAACATCATTATACTATCACCATCATTCATCACATTTATCTTTATCGGCTTACTCGTCATACGAGGGATTTAGTACAATCGTGGCGTATCAAGAATCATGAGCTTACTAGCTCAGGAGATCAAGTCATTTGAAGGACATCATAGTCTCATAGAAGAGTTAGATATTTGGCCAAAGAACCACGCCTTATGAATGAAAGGTTAGCCTTACATACCTTTTCTGTTCACTATTTTACACTTGCGCGTTCACCTCCAATGCTAGCATTTCTACCTTCATTGAAGTCAAACTATCATTAGAATCGATAGCTAGCATATCTGACCAAAACTAGAGAAAATCGGACAGCCTCTCCTTTATTTATACGACATTCCTCCATAGCGGATATCAACTCCCAAACATCAATAATGCATTCACAATACCAAAACAATAATCATTATTGATCCACATTATCCACATTTCTAGACTTACTTTCAATTACTCATATCCATGGCTATAACACACAACTATGTCCATTCATGTACATTGCTCATCTCATGTTCTCATCATCATTTATAGCACATTTACATCACAATACATCAAGACTCATAACTCAATTCAAACTATTTCTGGAAATGGCACTATTCCACATTCATGACCCATTTTGCCATACCTCTCTACAATCTAAGCATTTCAACCCCTAAATACCTTAAACAACATAGAAACATCATAAATCTTACCTTAGATGTCGTAGGAACAAGCCTTGGTTGATAATACTCCACTTGAGCAAAACGCTAGTTTATCTCTAATGAGATTTCTTGACTCGTATGATCCTTAATGGGTTTTCTTATACTTGATTCACTTAGTTTATGTTGTTGATCACAAAATATCCTTGAATTCTCGTGGAATTTATGTAGAGAGATGTTTTAGAGAGAAGGGGTGTCATGTCGAAGTGAAATGAAATGAAATAATAAACTTGGTCCCCTTTTTAATAACCCAAAATCTTATCTGAAGTGAACAGTTGTCGAAAGTGCACAGTGGCCGTAAACCCAGTTTACGGGCCGTATTCTGGTTTACGGTCCATCTTTCACGACCGTCTTTAAGCATAACAGAACCACAATGGTTTGGTGGAGGTCATGGTGGTTTACGGTCACAGTTTACGGGCCGTATTTCGATTTACGATCCGTATTCTGAGTTGTATTTAACCATTTAGACATTTGGCAGAAAGTTGATATTTTGGAATGTTGAAAGACGATAGCAGTTTACGGTCCGTATTCTATTTTACGTCCAACTGGGCCGAAGTGCAAATCTGCAACTTTCGCATTTTCAAAACTCATAAGCAGTCATCCCCTTATTAGTAAAACACCGTACACTCATACTCTTCGTTGGTCTATTCATTGTACGCTCACGGAGAAATTTCCGAGGTGTAACATATTTCCTGTATATCATTGTCATACTTCATTGTTTATGTCTCTCATACTCAGTACAATGTTCATACTGACGTCCGTTTACTTTGGACGTTGTGTTCATGCCCACAAGTAGATAGGGAGGAGAGCTTGACCCAGATTCGTAGTAGTTGTCACCGGATTCGACAGCACTCCTTTATTCCGGAGGTGCTTATGATGACTCTTTTGTGTATATTCATGTATATGTATTTCGGGCATGACGGGTTCTTGTCCCGTCCTTATGACTAGTATTCCAGTAGAGGCTCGTAGATACGCAGTGCGGGTTATATGGTCTCACGAGGTCGCCATTGTGTATATGTATACATACATTATTTTGATAGCCTAAGGGCTTACGTATATAAAAGTATCATGTCTTGAAATGAAAGATAATTTTCTTATGATTTGAGTATAACAATGACAAAGGAGAGCATTTAATGAGTAAGATGAGTAATAGAACGAGCGGTGCTCGGTGGCTAGCCCCGCGTGCCCCTCGCTACCCCTAGCTGGGTCGTGACAAAAGTGGTATCAGAGCCGTTCAGTCCTAGTGTCACGACCCAACCCCGTGGGCCGTGACTAGTACCCGATCTGGGCACCCAAACACATATATCCAATGCTATCTCAACTGTTATCAAACGCATTAAAGTATAAAGCAGAAGCCGTCAAGGCTATATTTCAAATTTAGATAATTTCCAGAAATATTTTGGCAGAGTTTCCTTTGTTTTACAGACTATCCAAAATAACCCTGCGCACAGAAAATACCAACAAAGGCCACACCGGCCAACAAAGCAACATATAAACATATGCGGACCGGCCGCGGCGGCGAATGGGGTCGCCCCAAACACAACATCTACACACATCCGTACAGAAAGACCCTAACCCACAAACATATCTACAGGCCTCTAACAGACTTACAGAGTCATATGACGGGACAGGGCCCCGCCGTACCCGGAGTTGCCATACATACAGAATATACAGAAGACAGAAGGTATATACCAAAAGTACACGCTCCAGACCAAAGGAGCTCTTCAAAATAGCAGTATCTAAGCCCTAGACTGGCGGCGTATCTTCAGGTGCGTCTGTACCTGCGGGCATGTAGCGCAGCCCCCGAAGAACCGGTGGTCAGTACGAAAAATGTACCGAGTATGTAAAGCAGAAACATAACAAACATAATCATAGCATGAACCGGAAGCACAGAAGTATAACGGACGGAACCATAAATCAAACGGACGGACAGAATTATGGTCCAGACGGACGGGCAGAATCACAATCCATACGGACAGGCGGAATCAGAATCCATATCAGACAGACAAAATCCGAATCCAATCAGACAGACAGAATCATAATAGGGCACAGGAACGTGGTCGCCACTCCTGCCTCTGGCGCCACAACATATTATATTTCAGAAGATTTCATATCTTCGAACATCTCCGTCACATAACACATCATATCATAACCACGGTAACCCCGGGGACAGATCACACGCCGGGAAACCGGACACATCATACTTCGTAACATATACACGGTAACCGGGAACGACATATACCACAGTACCCCGGAACCGGACACATCATACTTCAGAATTCATACATGGGACCCGGCCCCCGACAAGGGACTCGGCGGCCCATCCGCACGATATAAACCAGCCCGGAATCAGGTGAAAGGAAGCATTGAGACATCCACGAACAGATTAATAAGAATACACATACATACAGATCGTTATACCGACTCAATCAAACTGAAGTAGGCCAAATGGCGAGTCAAATCAGGGTATTCGGATAGCGTTCATAATATGCGCCTATATCCTGCTTGGGAAGGCACGACGGATTATTACCAGAATCAGATTTTCAGATGTCAAAGCCATTTTGTAAACTTTATATAAAAAGTAGTCATATCATGATCAGAATAATAGTCCAGATGTTGTCTGAGAAAGTCGGACAGAAACAAAGTAGTTAAAGTTATACAGAAAGTATCGGGCCTTGAGGGCCCACCTCGGGCCAACCCGAGGAGACGTACGTAAATTACAGATAGTAGACCTTATGAGGTCGTCCATAATCATTTGGAAGTATTCCGACTCCGTTTAGGAAGGTTGCATACTTAAAGCTCACTTTGAAGACAAGTTATAAGGAAAATGATTCAATCTCACTGAAGGAATTGGGGCGGATTTCCATCTCGAATTCCGAGGAACGGAGTCGTATCTAAGGCTCGCGGCCGAGCCTATTATGTTCAAAACATGCCTAAGAATGAAGGGGTAAGCTTTACATACCTCGATTGCGCCTTATGCTCGCTTAGCTTCACTTCCAATTTCGTCCAAAATCTACAAATGGTCATGTTTACCAATTGTCAAATTCAAGCCTTTAAGAATCCAAATTTTATTACTTGCCTACCGAAATTTCGGCAGCATTTCCCCTATACATATAGCCTCCCCGAGATTCAACTCGGCTCAACACAACCAACAACAACCCAACAACAACATCAACAACATCAACAATTTTCATAATTCACAATATACGCAATTAGTCTACTTTACGACATAATGCAATAATCCTCATTTCGACTTCACACTTCCAAATCAATACCAACATATGCCGTAAAACAACCCGCACATTATTTTCCAAATTTTCCCAACCAACCAATTCGCGATATAACTATTTAATAATTTCGCAAAGAGGTCAAAATTAACACTAACAACATCAATAACAACATCCTCCATATTCTACATGTTAAATACATTTGTTTTCATCCAAAATTTTCTTCAAACCCCATTCTACAATTCAGCCATACCAACAAATGAATTTATCATGTTATTTCTTCGTTCTAATCCGTTAAAACTCTAAATAAACTTGTAAACAATAAAAAAAAGCCTTATTCATACCTTAAGTGCACAGCCACCACGTCCACCCTCTTATTTTTGGTTGATTTTTAGCTCAAATCGAAGGCAACGCGACGTAGAACACTTTTCTCTTCATGGGCTTCGGGATTCGGGGCTCCGATTTTAGTCAAAAACTGACTTTTTTTCTCTAGGCTCTCCTGTCTCTTTTTCTCTAGAGTTTTCCAGGTTTCTTGATCTGAAAATGAGGGAGAGAAACTGATTTGTTTCTATTAAAAGCGTGGGTAATGGGCCTGACCCGAATTGGAATCGGGTTGGGCCCATTTCATTGCCCAGCTTGACCTTTCGACCTTGACCTGGGAGCCCACGACCTACCGTTGGAAAGCTATTTCAATTATCTACAACTTTTATTTCTGGGCGTTTTCCCAAATTCCAAACTTATAATGCCGTTTTTGCCCCTCCAAGTCAGGTCATCCAAAAACGTTTTCTTAAAAATATTCGTTTGGAGGGCTTCCACTTTGATTTGGCCCCAGGGCCCTTCACGGGTTGTGTTTAACTTTACATATACGATTCATATAACTTTTCACATGTCCCAAAAAAAATCTTGATGTGTGGGCCCCACCTCAGCTTACAAATAATTTGACGTTCGAAAATGCAGGATATAACACCTAGGAAGTGTCTACGAGTCGTGTCTAGTAGAGTCTTGTCTATGGTGTGTTACGTGCCACATCAATAAACAAGAGGCTACAGGGCATTTAGGAAAAATGACCATATTTCTTCCTATGATATCGTGCGATAGAGCCATGTATAAGATTTTATCCTCCCTAATAGTGTGTTGTGATTCCAGAAATGTCGCCAAAGGGAAAACCTACAGCCGCCCAGAAGGGCAAGACTACGACAAAGAGGCGGGTAGAAAGAGAGCCTCCAATGAATATTGAAGAGGGTGAATCGCATAATGAGGCTCCATCTAATACTTCCTCCGCCCCGCCTAATGTGGAAGAACAAGGAGGAGCTCCAGCTCCAATTCCTCCACCGGGTACATCGGGTCAACAAGTGACTGAGGCTATTCAGTTATTGACACAGTTGGTTGCCGCACAGACACAGCGGCAAAACGTGAGTTCAAGAGATCGGGCAGCAAGTACCAGATCCCGTGATTTTATGAGCCTAAATCCTCCGGAGTTTTTTGGGTCAAAGCCGGATGAAGACCCGCAAGGTTTCATAGATGAGATGTTGAGGACATTAAAGATTGTCCATGCAACCGAAACTGAATCTGTGGAGTTGTCATCTTATAGACTTCGGGATGTGGCAGTCTTATGGTATAATAACTGGGTATTATCAAGAGGAGAAAATGTGCCTCCGCCGGTTTGGCAAGATTTGTAGATGCTTTCATCCGTCACTACTTGCCACCCGAGGTCCGACGAGCTAGAGCGGATAGATTTCTAAATTTGAAGCAAGGAAACATGAGTGCCCGGGAATATAGCCTTCAATTTAATTCATTGGCTAGGTATGCCCCAACTATGGTGGCCAACATGGGAGACCGGGTACATAGATTCGTGAGTGGCTTAGGGACACATTTATTCAAAGATTGCTTGACAGCTTCGCTACAAGATTGGATGGATATTTACCGGATACATGCTCATGCCCATAATCTAGAGGGGCGACAACAACCACAAAGAAGTGATCGTGATAGTGACAGAAGGCAAAGCAAGAGGGTCAGATCTATGGGAGCAGGCAGTGACTATAGAGGGGGATCAAGATAGACATATTTAGGTACTCAGGCCAGTCGATGACGAGTGCACCTCCTCGATTCGCAGGTAGGAGATTTGATCGCTCCTTCCGTTCAGGATAGGGCCAGAGTTCGAGGGCCTCAGATTCCCAGTTCAGGGAAGATTATAGTCAGAGGAGACCCCCCGTACCGCGATGCAACTAGTGCGGTAGATTACATTCCGGACAGTGTCGCCAGGGTTCGGATGCTTGCTATACTTATGGCCAGGTTGGGCACATGGTGTGGGATTGCCCGTCGATGAGTGGTAGAGTTAGGGTTCAGCCTACACGTTCAACAGCTGGTTCTTCCTCAGTGCGCCCAGTAGGGTAGACTCCTCAGATGTCAGCAGGTTGAGGTAGAGGTAGAGGGGCAGCATCTACTTCAGGTGCCACTCAGCCCCGTGTATATGCTTTAGCCGGATAGCAGGATCTTGAGTCCTCCCCGGATGTGGTTACAGGTACATTGTCTATATTTTCCCATGATGTATATGCATTGATAGATCCGGGTTCTACGTTCTCTTATATTACTCCATATGTTGCTGGTTGTAGTGGGGGTGAAACCTGAGCCAATCAAACCTTTTGAGGTGTCTACTCGGTTGGTGATCCCGTGATAGCAAGACAAGTGTATAAAAATTTTGTAATTGTGATATGCAATCGCCGAACCAAGGTTAATTTAATTGAGTTAGAAATGCTAGATTTTGATGTGATTATGGGTATGGATTGGATGGCATCATGTTATGCTAATGTCAATTGCTGATTGAACGTAGTTCGATTCCAATTTCCGGGAGAGCCCGTGCTTGAATGGAAGGGTAATGCAGCATCTCCAAAAGGTAGGTTTATTTCCTACCGTAGGGAGAGAAAGATGATAGCCAAGGGCTATATTTATCATCTAGTTCGGGTTCATGACACCGAGGCAAAGTCGCCAACTTTTCAATCCGTTCTGGTAGTGAATGAATTTTCAGTTGTATTCCCAGATGAACTTCCAGGTCTTCCTCTAGAAAGAGAGATTGACTTCGCCATTGATGTGTTGCCGGACACCAAGCCTATTTCTATTCCTTCTTATCAAATGGCTCCGGCAGAATCGAAAGAGCTGAAGCCACAGTTTAAAGATTTGCTTGAAAAAGGGTTTATTAGACCCAGTTCATCACCGTGGGGAGCCCCAGTCTTGTTCGTGAGAAAGAAATACGATTCCCTACGAATGTGCATTGATTACACACAGTTGAACAAAGTGACGATAAAGAACAGATATCCTCTTTCGAGGATTGACGATTTGTTTGATTAGCTACAGGGTGCCAAGTGGTTTTCTAAAATAGACTTAAGGTCGGGTTATCATCAAGTGAGAGTCAGAGAAGCGGATGTTCCCAAAACAACATTCAGAATGAGATATGGCCACTATGAATTCCGAGTGATGTCGTTTTGGTTGACTAATGCTCCGGCCGTGTTTATGAATTTGATGAATAATGTATTTAGGCCTCGCTTGGATTTGTTCGTGATAGTATTTATTGAGGACATTCTGGTGTACTCTCTCACAGAATCAGAACATGCAGATCATTTGCGAATTGTTCTTGGCATTCTTCGAGCCCGGGAGTTATATGAAAAATTTTCAAAGTGCGAGTTTTGGCTAAATTCTGTAACATTTCTGGGCCATGTTATTTCAGACGATAGCATTCGAGTCGACACTCAGAAAATTGAAGTTGTGAAGACTTGGCCGAAGCCTACGACGCCTACAGAAGTTCATAGTTTTATGGGTTTGGCAGGTTATTATAGGAGGTTCGTAGAGGGCTTTTCATCTATTTCAGCCCCATTGATGAAGCTAACCCAGAAGTCAGCCAAATTTCAGTGGAATGATGCTTGTGAACGCAGCTTCCAAGAGTTTAAAGACAGATTAACCTCAGCTCCAGTCTTAACACTCCTAGAAGGGCCAGATGGCTATGTTGTGTATTGTGATGCTTCCGGTGTTGGACTAGGGTATGTACTGATGCAACATGGTAGGGTTGTTGCATGTCCTTCGAGGCAGCTGCGGAAACATTAAAAGAACTATCCAACTCATGATCTCGAATTGGCTGCGGTTATTCATGCATTGAAAATGTGGAGACATTACTTGTATGGTATACATGTTGACATCTATACCGATCATAAAAGCCTTCAGTACATTTTCAAACAGAAGGAGTTAAATCTGCGACAAAGGCGGTGGTTAGAACTATTGAATGATTATAATGTTAGCATTTTGTACCACCCCGGAAAAGCAAATGTAGTAGCCGATGCGCTTAGCCACCGATCAATGGGCAACTTGTGTGAGGTCCCTCTGAAAAAGAAAGAGATGGTTCATGAGCTCTACTAATTGGCAAATCTTGGAGTGCGTGTAATTGATTCGGGTAGTGCAGGGATTGGCATTAATGATCCTACAGCTTCATCCCTGAATATGGAAGTGAAGGAGCGTCAGTATGAAGATCCTAAATTGTGCCATTATAGAGACATGTCTCATGGAAAGGTCGCCATTTGATGTTTTGCATGAATGGAATCCTTAGATACCGAGGCAGGCTATGTGTTCCAAATGTCGTAGAATTGCGCCGTCGGATTCTAGATAAAGCCCATTATTCTCGGTATTCTATTCATCCATGTGCAACCAAGATGTATCATGACCTCAGGATGATGTATTGGTGGGATGGCATGAAAAGAGACGTAGCAGAATTGGTAGCGCAATGTCCAAATTGCCAACAAGTAAAGATCAAACATAAAAAGCCAGGAGGCTTGTTGCAAGCAATGGAGATCCCTACTTGGAAATGGGAAGTGATCAACATGGATTTTATTGTGGGGTTACCCTGTTCCCGAGGCAAGTATGATTCCATATGGGTGATCATGGATAGACTCACGAAATCAGCCCATTTTCTTCCGGTTAGAACTACTTACTCAGCAGAAGATTATGCGAGGTTGTATCTTAAAGAAATTGTGCGACTTCATGGTATACCGTTATCTATTATCACAGATAGAGGAGCACAGTTTACAGCTAAGTTCTGGAAGTCCTTTCAATAAGGTCTAGGCACTCAAGTGAAGCTTAGCACGAAATTTCACCCGCAGACCGATGGACAAGACGAGTGTACTATTCAGACATTGGAAGATATGCTACAAGCATGTGTGCTAGATTTCGGTGGTAGTTGGGATGATCATTTGCCTCTAATCAAATTTGCATATAATAATAGCTATCATTCCAGTATTCAAATGGCTCCATATGAAGCTTTATATGGGAGGAAATGTAGATCCCCAATCAGATGGTTTGAAATAGGAGAAGTACAACTAGTAGGCCCCGAATTGATTCAGCAAGCGGTGGAAAAAGTTAAGGTGATCCGAGATCGATTGCTGATAGCCCAAAGTCACCAAATGTCTTATGCGGACAATCGCCGATGAGACTTGGAATTCTAGGTTGACGATTGGGTATTTTTGATAGTGTCGCCAATGAAAGGAGTGATGAGATTTGGCAAGAAAGGGAAATTAATCCCTTGATACATTGGGCCTTACAAAATCATCCGTAAGGTGGGTCATGTAGCCTATGAATTGGACTTTCCTTCGGAGCTTGAATCAGTCCATCCAGTCTTCCATGATTCGATGCTCCGCAAGTGGGTTGGAGATCCCACAAAGATTGTTCCAACAGATGATGTGCAAGTAACAGAAAAGCTAACCTATGAAGAAGTGCCTATTGCTATTCTAGACAGGAAAGTGCGAAGACTTCAAAATAAGGTAGTAGCCTTAGTCAAGGTCTTATGGCGAAACAACAACCGCGAAGAAATGACTTGGGAGGTGGAAGAGAGTATGAAATCCAAGTACCCGCATTTAATTCAACCCCTAGGAGAGAGTCAAGATGAAACGCCAACGATATAAGGTATATATGCTTACTTTTCATGCTTTTGGCCGTGTGTGGTCGTAGATATGTTGATATTGTGATGTAGCCCTATGAGGAAATGATATTATGGGTTGTTATGACAGGATGGTAGTGCCATATTACAGGGGAAACTCTGGCAAAATTTTTCTAGAATCCCCGATGACTTAACATTCGAGGACGAATGTTCCAAAAGGGGGGAAGAATGTCACACCTCGGAAATTTCCAATCTCGTACAATGAATAGAATAACGAAGAATACAAGTATACGATGTTTTAATAAGAAAGGAATGACGTTTGACGACCCTAAGCAAGATTTCAAAGGCAATGGGAATAAGAGGTAGGTTATGAGCCCAACGACTATTTATAGGTTCTGAAAATGTGAAAAGTTGCAGATTTGCACTTTGGCTCAGTCGATCGTAAAATGAAATACGGACCGTAAAGTGGTTTACGGGCCGTATACTGCCTTGTCGTCTTTCAACATTCCAAAACTTCAACTTTCTGCCAAAGACTTGAGTGGTTAAATACGACTTGAAATACGGACCGTAAACTAAAATACGACCCGTAAATTGAGTTCGTAAATCACCATGTCCTCAGCCTGACTTTCTGGTTCTGTTATGCTTAAATAAGCCCATAAAATACGGACCGTAAATTGGAATACGGCCCGTAAACTGAGTTTACGACCACTGTGCACTTTCAACTACTGTTCATTTCGAATCAGATTTTAAGTCATTAAAAAGGAGACCCACGCTCATTAATTCATTTCATTTTCCACACCACTTCTCTCTAGAAACCTCTAGAGTATTCTTCACTCTTCCTCTACAAGAAAACAAAGGAGATAAAAGATCAACATCAAGAATTCAAGTGAATCAAGTGTATGAAACTCATCAAAGTTCATCCAAGTTAAGAAATTTCAAGAAGAAGTGAACTAGGGTTTTGGTGCAAGAAGAGTAATACCACTCAAGGCTTATTCCTACAACATCTAAGGTAAGTTTTATGGTATTTACGTGTTACTTAGGGTATGGAAAAGTTGGAACACTTGTATTATAGAAGGATATAAGAAATGAGTCATGAAAGTGTGAATAGTAGTATTATTGAGTAACAGTTTGAATTGAGCCATGATTATTGATAACTTGTGATTATAAAAATGTTATGAATGACATTTTGTCACACCCTAATATTGATAGGGCATGATAGGCACCCGACCCCATACTCAGGGCCGAGCGAACCCCATTAGTTCTCGTTATATTCATAACCTCACTGGACTCTTAAGTTAAACAATGAAATGCATAATAAAAACTTGTCAAAACCATTCTTTTCGTAGTTCTCAAATCAAGTAAAATCTGTAATCATATGAAATTTGTAACATAATGCATAATGGTACATCGGCTTGCAGAGCCGCTTACAAGACTGACATCCTATATACGTGACTCTGTCTGCAAAGTCTCTAACATTCTATACACCATAACGTAGATACTCTGGCTCGGCAACACTCCGGAAAGAAGTGGAGCTCGTCAATCCTGCTGGAACATCTTCTAGCAATACCCTCTACTCATCTGTATGCACCTGTGCGGCATGAAACGCAGCCCCCCCCCCCCCCCGAAGAAAGGGGGGTCAGTACGGAATATGTACTGAGCATGTAAGGCATGAAATATTGTAAAGAGGATCATAACTAAAATGGATATTTCACTTAACGGCACGGCCAAAAAAAAGAAAGAGCTTCGCTCGGTTGGCCTTCCTACGCTGACGAATGCCTCTTTTCTCTTCTCTGAAGTCTACAACAACCATGTGGGAGAGGCAGGATTCGAACCTACGTAGAAAAACTTCAATAGATTTACAGTCTGCCGCTTTTGACCACTCAGTCACTCTCCCCTTCCCGGGCCGAGGCCCCTCTCAATGGGTTCTAATTCGTTGAAGGGGTGCGGCGCCCTGAATCAATTAGAAAGAGCCCCCAACTCTATAACATTTGGTCTCAAACAACTCTATTTTCTCGAGTTTCAGGCAAATATAATAAAAGCACATAATAGAGGTGCGCTGCGGAGCAACAGCCGCGTCCGGATCTGATCTATTTACTCGGCAATTCATCCGGACAAAACCCATGCCCCCCTAACCAGTCGTACTCTAACCAGGCTTTGAAAAATTTCGAGATCACCGAGTTTCTCGGGAATCGAGGGGTTAAGAGCCTAATCAGGTCCCCTCACCATACCTTGTTGATAAGATGTTAAGTGTTTACCAGTGGTTGCGCTTAACCAGATCCAAAAGGGGTGCTCTCCTATCTTTTGATTAGGAAAGCGGCACATACCAGGGGGTAGCGACTGTTTTTAGCGTTTTCAAGCCAATTGCCTGGAATTGGCAGGGAGTATCCGAATGAGACATTAAATTAAGGAAATTCCCTTAGCGGCATGTACTTGCTTTTCCCTTTCTTCATTAAGATTGGGTTGATTCCTTTTCCCTGGGAGCCAGTCCCACTAGTCCCCGAACTCTCCCAACCATGGTGAACCCGCAGCGCCGCCTATTGCTGAGGTGAACCATCCCTTACTGGAGGATGGGCAGAGGCATCGAGAGCTCGAATGGGCTCTTTGCCACAGAATGTGATGTCTTAGAATCTCCTTCTTTGAAAGGTGACATGCCTATACTCGCCTGATAACTCTTGTTATAGGCGAACTCCACCCAGGGTAGATGTCTGGCAATCGGCGACCTTTTCTTCTTTTACTTCACATAGCTTTTCGTCTCCTTGATAGCTGCAACTTTGTAC